>NC_046154.1:116535051-116657551 GCF_011064425.1 Rattus rattus
TGTGTCTGAATCCCCTCCCCCATTCTTTTTTTCTAATCACTGCCTGCCATCAGCAGCAATCTTCCGTTGCTATAAGCACTGACAGTCATCAGGTGCCATCAGCACTGACATCCAATTGCTGATGTCATACTTTACTACCTGGCTCGGTTTACCTGTGGTATCAAAGCTGACCTTTGACTACTAGACCATAGTTAAGGTCTGCATACACAAAATTTGAATTACAAATTTTGCTTTTATTTCTATTAAAGGTAGACCCTGTGGTGTTTCTTCTGTCATTTCTATCCTGTTCTTCTCTTCCTCATTCTTGAGTTTTTCTTATTAATTCCAAGTTATTGAATCTCAGGAAGGGCTACTAATCTAGCTTTTTGGTGCCACATCCTCCTTAAACATGTGAAAGGGACAGAGTGACATGGTTTCCTTTCCCTGGAACCAATGTTGATGGTTGCTGGGCGTGAGGCATGCTTATGTATATATATTTACTTCATGTTCCTCTTTCAGGACATATTCTCCATGCCAAAGTTATGGAGGGAATGTTCTGCCTGTCTAGGTTAATCACTCTATGATAATTAGAAACAGCATTAGGCCAGGAGTCAAAGTTATGTCTAAGGTCTTGGCAAAATGGTAAATCCTGAGACATTCAGTCCTTAATTCTGTGAGAAACAATGATGAAAATCTGAGTTCAAGAATATATAATTTCTCAAGTATATATAGAATTTCAAAATATAAGGATGTAATATTATGAGGGGCTTCACCAAGCAAAAAGAACAAAAGCAGTTGCATTATGAGCCAGCTTGTCAAGAAGATAGAAAGGCAGGTAGATTCCTGAGCTCCAGGTCTGCCTGGGACAGAACTAGGTTAGGAGAGGTAGGGATGGTGATGTCACAGCAATAGACCAGCCAGCTAACTTATTTTCTATGCTTATAAAGACAGGCAGATCTGAAATGATTTGCAATGTTTAAAAACAATATGCCTTCTGTATTTGGCTAAGAATCAGGGGCCTGGGATCATGGAATGCTGACTCATGGGATAATCAAAAGGGAACCTGTATAATGACTGAATTGATATGTAAATAAAAGACTATGCTTTTGATCTGCAAGATATGAACTATCAAGAGAGGTTTTGAAATTGCAAGAAAGAGCTTTTTCCAGCAGAGGGCTATTTTGAAAATTGTCTCGAATAGAACAGCTTGTAACCCACGGTTTGACTTCTGGTTATTGTTTTACAGCTCCCAGACGCCCCTTCTGCTCTTGTAGTCAGGTTACTATTGCTGAGAAGGGACATCATAGCCACAGCAATTCTTATAAAGTAATACATTTAGTTGTGGCTTGCTTATAGGTTCAGAAATTTAGTCAATGCCATTATGCCAGGGAGCATGATGTCATGTTGGCAGACATATCACTGGAGTAATAGCTAATAGTTACACATACTGATCTGAACACAGAAGGACAGACATAGTAGGACTGACTTGGGTGTTTGAAACTTCAAAGCCCACACCCAGTGACACACTTCCTCCAACAAGGCCACACTTACTCCAACAAGGATACAGCTCCTAATATTTCTCAAGGACATCCACTACCCATTGACCAAGCATTAAAATATATGAGGCTCTAGTGACTATTGTGATTCAAACCATTGCATTCCACTGCCTGGCCCTGATATGCTTGGATCCTTCTGAGTTTGGAGTTTGTTCTGTAGGTTTTCTGCCTTACTTTGGTCAAATCTTCCCTTACCATGCTTCATTTTCTCTCTTTTGTAATAATAATGTATATTCTATGCCATTGTGTGTTGAAACTATGTAGCATAGAGACAATTCTTGTGATATGTTTGCAAAGAAAGTGACTTCCTTTTGCTCTAGTCCTAAACAATCTGCCTGAGGTGAACTAAATCAAAGAGTTGTATATGAATATTGGCAGAGGAAATTTTAAGACAGCCTAATATTGATTATATCATGGAGTTAGAAGCACTCACTATTATGCAGATCTACAATTTAAGAAAAGGAGCAATTGGAGCAAGGAGAAATACAAAATGTATAGTGAAAGAAGGAAAAGAGCTCCAGCAAAGGTGATGTTGGAATGCAGTCCAGTAGTCAAGGAGATAAAAACCTTAAAGAACACTAATGTTAACTGCTGGTAAATGAAATAAAGGGAAGAAGTAACCTCAGGTTAATTCAGCCAAGCTTCCAAACTTGGAAAAAGGGATTAAAGGAAAGTTTAAGCAGTGAACGGAACATAAACAACATAGAACTGATGTAAATGCAATTGAAGGATAAGAGGAGGGACAACTTCTAGCCCTATCAAGCAGCAGAACTTGGGGGCTTCAGCCCTGTGATTCTAGATTCACAGTCAAGGTACAAGAAAGGCATTGTGAAATTTCCCTCTTTAACTAGGCTGCTGAGGCTGCTGTCAAGAGTATCCCTGCATTGTCTCTAGGCTCAGAAATGTCATTATGTGAAGTTTTAAAAATGAATTAAGGGTTATCAAGGGTTCGTGCTTCCTCGATGTAGAACATGTCAAAGTCACAGGATACCTGACTAGAATAGCTGCTTATAGGGAGTGGAAGTATATTCCAATCAACAAAATAAAAAGGAATTGGAGCTCAGATGAGTATGTTGACATCAGACATGAAGATGCAGAATTTGAAGTTTGCCCTGCAGTTTGGTCCAGTATTTCCTCACTGTGCACCCTTTTCTTTATCTATCTATCTATCTTTCTTCCTTCCTTCCTTTCTTTCTTTCTTTCATTTTTAATGTGATTTTATTTTTTGTTTGTGTTATTTTCTTTTGGTTTCACTTTGACTTGGTTTGGTTTGCATTTTTGTTTTTTGTTTTTGCTTCTTTCATTTTCATTGTTAGAGACTGCTATGAGTCAATTAAGCATGCTAGCCCATACCACAGAGATGGATATTTTTCACTCAAGCTGCTCAGCCAGTTTTCTATCTTGAGACACATAGCAAGGAAAATGCAATCAGTAACCTGCTAGTCAACTTTAATTCTTTTATGTTCCAGTTCAAGTGTCAATTATGTTGTATTACAGACTATTCCTGAGAGACATGAACAAAAGCCTACTCATCTCAACTAGAAAAATGAAAACAAACCAAAGTATGGAACTTGCAAAGGTCAACATTGTAACCAGTGAGTTTTATTGGGGTTGCTTACAGGAAGGCAAATGAGTGGTTACATAAAGGAACAGAGATTGGCTCAAAACTGGCCACATCACCAAAGCCTATCCCAGTGTTTCTGATATCTCACAAAAGTAGGGAACCTGGAGCATATGTTACTGCCCATATAGATAGCTCAACAGGTTAGAGAGTGTTCTTTTCAGATGGTACAGTTGGTCTGAGCTTCTTCCACAGCTCAGTTGGTCTGTTTCTTACAGATAGTTCCATGCAGTCCCAGGTTTTTCTTGGAAACTTATTTATACTATAATGTCTGAGAATGGCTCTCAGCATTTGTTTAGATATTCTTAGAAAGGATTTGTCCAAATAATATATCTGGTTAGTTTCGGGAACTTCCTGGAAAACAATTGAACTGTTTGCTTCCTCATTTCCCATCTTTCTGCAGAATGTAGTATCTCAGGCTCCATGGAATCTGTTATATAAGATTTAGCATCTCTTCTTTTATCATGGAACAATAATTTGACTACTAAAATGCAACAGAAGCATATCTTTCAGTATTAAAAAATGGAAACTATGTCTCATTTCACAGATAAAATATTGAAAGCTGGCATATTAGCCAATAATTTCTATTCTTTTACCCATTCCACAAAACACTAGCCAAGAACAAGGTGGTCACTTTAAAGTTTTAAGATGCTTTTAATATAGAGCCCATTCTGAAGACTATCTGTACACTTTGGTTAATTCTAAGAGTTAGGGAAATTTCCAATAGAGTCTATTTTGCAGTGATCATAAACAATTTTACATGGTCACTAGTGCAGAACTGCTAAGTCATGTGATTAACATCTACTATTATAAGTGATAAATTGAGATTAATACCCTATTGGCCGAGTGCTATAATTTCTTGAGACATATGAATATCCACAGATGTTTGTGAAGCCATTATCTAAATATTCATCAAATATGGAATCCTCTTCTTTCTTTGCCATTTGAAATCATTCTGTTTACAGTGACTTGATTTTGTATCATCCCTGTTTTCAGAATGACAAATTTGAATCCCTTCAAGTGCCAAAGCAAGGTAGCTTATTTCAGGGTATTTTAATCTATAAGCCTGACTTAAAACATATTTATGATTTAAAATTAAATTTAGGGTTAATTTTTCACTTGCTTACTATTATTGTAAATAACTTACAATCTTTCCCCAGCTAGAATCCTTTTGTCATTAATAACTCAAGTTTTTTTTCTTTTTACTTCACTGCCCTTTAACCCTTTTTGTGTCTATCCAAGTCTTGGATATTTAAAATTATTGAAGTGTAATAGTGTTCGGAACCTGACAAAGATAAAGAAGTATGCTTGATTCTGTCTAACCAGAAAATATCCATCCAATTTCTGGGCAGAATACTTGGCCCAGCAATATGGTATCTTCAAATACATATGGAATCAGAAGGGAAGCATTGACGTTTCAAATTTTAAAATATGAAAAAATTAACTGCTAATTGGTAATTATTTCTGTCTATTTTGGAGTTACTTAACATGTTAAAACTAGCCACAATTCAAAAGTACATAAGTTGAAATGGAACTTCTTGAGAAACACTCTTTTTATTGCAACCACAAAATGTCACTATTGAAATCTAAAAAGATGAGAAGAAATGACCACTATTGTTTGAATTTTTTTTGTTTTTCTGTTTTTCTTGGGTTCCATCATTTTCTAGCTTGTATACAAGACTAGTATAAGAGGGTAAAAAGGACATTGTGGTCTGTTCTGAGCAGTCACCAGACAGGATCGACCAGCTCTAAGAGAGGAAAACTCCTCCATAGAAGAAAGGCTGGTGTCCCAAAAACATGAAATAAAATATATTTGTTTTTCCTTTCCCTGTTCTCTGTCCATTGAATCCTGAATTCAAACAGGCCTTCAGGAAGTACAATGAAGATTTAATAACTGACTGGGAGATGTTACTTGACTTATTTAAACCCTACTTTTAATGTGGGTTCTTAAATGCTTAACCTTCCCTCTAGCTCATCAACCACCAGAGGTAGTGAAAAAGAAACGTTATAAGCATGGATCGATCTGCATTCTTCTACATGTTGACCTCCAGTTGAACCAGCACCATTTGCTGAAAATGCTATCTTTTTTCCATTTGATGGTTTTGGCTTCTTTGTCAAAAATCAAGTGCCCATAGGTGTGTTGGTTCATTTCTGGGTCTTCAATTCTGTTCCATTGGTCTATCTGTCTGTCTCTGTACCAATACCATGCAGTACTAGATTTTTGGGGGGAGGGTGGCAGGGGGGGAGGATGGGGAGGGGAACACCCATAAAGAAGGGGAGGGGGGAGGGGGATGTTTGTCTGGAAACTGGGAAAGGGAATAACACTCGAAATGTAGATAAGAAATAGTCAAGTTAATTAAAAAAAAAAAGAAACGTTATTAGGATACAGGGGAAATGGACATGTTTAGAAATATTTCTTTGGAACAAACATATACCTACAGTCCAATTCCATAGTGTCAGGATAGGAAACATGAATCAACAGCGATGGCAGGATCTATTAAAAAACTACCCACTTCAGGAGTGTCAGGATAGCAAATACAGATCAGCAGTGATGGCAAGACCTAATAGAAATAGCCAGGCCTCAGCCCAATTGGCAGAGGTCAGCAGGAGCAATTAGGACCAGCTGGGATGCCAGGAGAAGTTCTAGGCTGTGTCCCTCTCTGTGAGGAAAGACTTAAGTCCAAGAAGTGCTATTAATGTTAGCTACCTGTGCAAGCCTTTCTCTGCTCTCCACTGGATCCTATTTATACTCCCTCCAAGCACCATAGGACCTCCCACAAGTCTTGCTTCACCATGTGAGTCAGTCTTAGCAAAACTCTGTATGAGTCTGTAACAGTTGATATCACTCTGCCAATCCACATGAATCTGAGGATATGAAATCACACCACACAGAGCTCATCAAAGGAATGAAAGGTGAACCAGTAGATGTGTGTTATTAGCTTAAAATCCTTCATCACACATCCTTTCATGTATTTGCTTTGGCAAAATATCCTTTCACTTGTATATGCTTCAACTAAATGATCATGTGTCAGCCTTATTGAAATATCCTCTCCCAATCTGTTGGTTGCCGTTTTGTCCTAATGACAGTGTCTTTTGCCTTAAAGAAGCTTTGCAGTTTTATAAGGTCCCATTTGTCGATTCTTGATCTTAGAGCATAAGCCATTGTTGCTCTGTTCAGGAAATTTTCCCCAGTGTCCATGTGTTTGGGATGCTTCCCCACTTTTTCTTCTATTAGTTTGAGTATATCTGGTTTGATGTGGAGGTCCTTGGTCCACCTGGACTTAACCTTTGTGCAGGCTAATAAGAATGAATCAATTTGCATTCTTCTATATGCTGACCTCCAGTTGAATCAACACCATTTGTTGAAAATGCTTTTTTTCATGAAATGGTTTTGCCTCCTTTGTCAAAGATCAAGTGACCATAGGTGTGTGGGCTCATTTCTGGGTCTTCAATTCTATTCCATAGATCTATCTGCCTCTTTCTGTACCAATACCATACTGTTTTTATAACTATTGCTCTGTACTACTGCTTGAGGTCAGGGATGATGATTCCTCCAGAAGATCTTTTATTATTGAGGACAGTTTTAGAAATAGAATCAGTCGTTAAAAGGATCTTAGAACCAGTTGGGTTTAGTGAAGAATTCTATCAGACTTTCAAAGAAGACCTAATACCAATACTATCCAAACTATTCCAAAAAAAATAGAAACAGACGGAACACTACCCAACTCCTTCTATGAAGCCACATTTATGCTTATACCTAAACCAAACAAAGACTCAACAAAGAAAGAGAATATCAGACCAATTTCCCCTATAAATATTGATGCAAAATTACTCAATAAATTCTCACAAACTGAATCCCAGAAGACATCAAAATGATCATCCATCATGATCAAGTACGCTTCATCACAGGGATCAAAGGATGTGCAATATAACAGAAGTCCATCAACATAATCCACTATTAAAAAAACTCAAAGAAAAAATGCTTGATAATGTCATTAGTTGCTAAGAAAGTATTTGATAAAATTCAACAACCCTTCATGTTAAAAGTGTTGGAAAGATCAGGACTCCAAGGACCATACCTAAACATAGTAATAGCAATATACAGAAAATGAGTAGCTACCACCAAACCAAATTGCAGGAGAGAAACTTGAAGCAACTTATTCAAAATTAGGGACCCAGACAATGCTGTCCACCTTCCATACCTATTCAATAAAGGTATTTAACATACTCTTGAAATCCTAGCAAGAGCACCAGGAACAAAAAGGGGGAAATGAAGGTCCAAATATCACTGAACCCCAGTGACTAAGGATAAAATTGTTATAGGATGATCCAAAAAAATGGGGAGGGGAGAACCCAAATCTGAAGGGGAAGGGTTTAGGGATAGTTGGCCCGTAAAATTATCTTTAAAAGGAATAACACCCTAAATTCAAAGGAAATACAGACTGAATAAAAGTAAATATATAAAAACAACAACAACAGTAAACAAAAAAAAAGATGAAAAGTGAAACAAACAAATGAAACAAAGAAACAAGAAAAACAAAGCCAAAGAAAAGAAATTGATGAAATCAGAAGATAAAAAGGCTTCCATAGCCCATTGGAAAAATTACGACATCATCCAAACAGAGTCCAGCCTCCACAACAACGAAGAGGCCCATTCAATGGGGAATCACCTCAAATTCCAACTCAATTACTTCAACGCAGAGGCTGCCCCAGAGCACTGTGCAAATTCATTTGAGAGGTATGCTGGAACCTGTTTTAAGAAAAATCCTGGCAAAAAGATAAAAGATAAAATTTTGGAATCACCATGTTATGAATTAAAACTGTTGATCTTCACATTTAAAAAACCTGATGATATAGGTACAGAGGTAGAAAATATGTCAAGAATAATGAATAAAACATTAAATTGGACCTGTAATATTCCCACCTGGTGCTCTGTCAGACTGAGAGATTTTAGAGATCAGAGGATCTGGAGAAAACCTTTACAGTGCATATTTTCTGGATAACTAAACAATCACAGCAGAGAGAGGTGGGGTACAATATAGTCAGACACAGACACAGTAGTAAAGGTTCCCTCTGGGAAGGGTATTCTACTTAAGATTCTTTCATTTTACCTCTCAACAACCAATCATCTAGTGTCATGAAGATGTCCATCACTCTACTCTGTAATCACAAAGATTGGGGAGGAAAATCATGATGTGTCTGAATAAACAGTGTATTTCTCCAGAGTGACATATTCTTATGGACTTTGTGTCAGAATAAGAGGAAATTTTCTGTGTGTGTGTGTGTGTGTGTGTGTGTGTGTGTGTGTGTGTGTGTGTGTGATATCTTCTGGCTTTTTTAGAATATGTACCTCTTATATCACCCTGCACAGAAGCAAAGGCTTTCTAAAGACCCAACTTTTGACACACTTTCTGGTTCCTCTTCCAAGAAGCTCTTCACCTCATCCCCAACCCTTTCCCTCTGAGAAAATGCTCCTCACCCATCTCTGAGGTGCCATCTCACACTGCCCAAATGGCTGGCCCCCAAATCTCAATGACAACCCTGCCTGGCAAGGAATGGTCTCTTCAGGTTCAATCTCCCCATTGTTGATTTGATTGCAAGGTCAACCCTTGGGTCAGTCTGGTAGGTTACTCACAAATCTCAGGTCATACTTATCACCTGAGAACAGCTTTGCCACTCCTGGGCATATACCCTAAAGATGCTCCAACATATAACAAGGACACATATTCCACTATGTTCTTAGCAGCCTTAATTCCAATAGCCAGAAGCTGGAACAAACCCAGATGTCCCTCAACAGAGGAACGGATACAGAAAATGTGGTACATTTACACAATGGAGTCCCACTCAGCTATTAAAATCAATGACTTCATGAAATTCTTAGGCAAAGGATGGAGCTAGACAATATCATCCTGAGTGAGGTTAACACAGACACAAAACTATATACATGATATGCTCTTACAGATAAGTGGATATTAGTCCAAATGCACAGATTAACCAAGATACAATCCAGAGACCACATTAAGCTCAAGAAGAAGGAAAACCAAAGTGTGGATGCTTCAGTGCTTCCTAGGAGGGGAAGCAAAAATATTCTTGGGAGGAGATACAGAGACACAGCCCATATAAATACAACCACCAAACCCAGACAATATTGCTGATGTCAAGAAGTGCATGCTGACAGGAACCTGGTATAGCTGTCTCCTGAGAGGCACTGCCAAAACCTGACAAATTCAAAGGCATATTCTTGCAGCCAACCATTGAACAGAGAACCGGATCCCCAGTGCAGGAGTTAGAGAAAGGATTGAAGGAGCTGAAGGTGTTTGCAACCCCATCAGAACAACAATACCAACCAACCAGACTTCCCAGGTATTAAACCACCATTCAAAAAGTACACATGTATAAACTCATGGTTACAGCTATATATGTGGCAGAGGATGGCCTTGTTGGGCACTAGTGGAAAAAGATGCCCTTGGTCCTGCCAAGGCTCAACCCCCCCCAATGTGTATGGATGTGGGAAACACACTCATATAAGAAGGGGGAGGGGGATGCAATAAGGGGTTTATGGATGGGAATCCTGGAAAGGAGATAACATTTGAAATATAAATAAATAAATATAATATCCAATTGAAAACATAATAGAGAGTTTTATATATATAAAGTGTCTTCTTAGTAACCTTTTAAATTGTGCAATCTAAGATATAACTGTGCTTTGAAAATTGTGCTTGGTTATATCATTAGTTTCTTTAAAGATTGATGTTTCTCTATTATTTTGAAATATTGAAATATTGGCTCATTCTAAAACTTTGGCCTTTTAGAATCCATCCCATTCTTAGTTTTGTTTGTGTTTATATCCAGATAAGTAATTTAGGTTAATAAGTTTAGCAAAAACAATGCATACCTATTACTGTGTGTTTTGGGTTTCAAATAAGCTCATTATAACCTTTGAATCATAATGAGTTCATTTTTGAGGTCATTTATCAGACCTCTTAATTTTAAAAAAATATGGTTTTCACTGGCATTAATGGACTCTTCCATGGCAGTTTGTTATACCTTAACAAAATTTTATTCCCTGTAATCTTTCAATCCACTTTTTTTAGAATCTACTTTTAATGTCTTGGTTTAATATTGCTTTTAGAAGATAAAAACCGTCCATTTATTTGGTCTAACATGCCTACCACATCTATTAACTGCTATTATATGCCAGAGAACAACTTATACTTAACTCTGCATTCTTTCCTACTTGATCACAAACATCTGTATCACAAACCATTTTCATTTTTTGATTTATTATGTATATATTGTACACAATGTTTATATTTAATAAAAAACATTTATTCACATTTATAAGCACAAGATTTTTCCAGACTGACTCACAAATAATCCTCATCATATATACCAAGAAAAAGAAAGGGAGGGAGAAAAAGGAGGAGAGAGGAAGAGGGATATGTTGGGGGAGGGAGAAATTTTTTGGGGAGGGAGAGGAATTTTTTGAGGGAGGGAGAGAGCACTGGTAATGTTATTCATGGGCTTTCCACATTGACTTGCCTGAGCCATTTGATCTTGGTTATCTATTCCAATACATTTTTGGAAATAACTTTGAAACATAGGCATCTCTGGGACACTGGTGAGGGATTTTCTTTGGTTATTGGAGGGTAGCCTCCACCTAAATCTGAATTATTAGGTATTTAGAAGATTCACTTTTTATCTGTGCAACACTTTCAAACAGTAGCCCTCATGAAAGGACATAAAAAGGAATCTCTACTCATTGTTTTGCCTCTGCCCTTCAGATTGCATAGTGCAAGTGCCTCTATCCCGAAAAATTTCTCCACTACTATTAGAGACACTTCTTCAGAATTCCAATGTAATCAGAAGATTGGGAACTCCTAGGACTTTTGGGAATATGGCACCAGATAGGAACTGATGAGACATCCAATCTTGTAGACTGAAAAACACGTACAGTTTAATTGGTCCTTTGGTTAGGACACAGCCTTATTGAACTACTGGATCAAAAGCTTGTAACCCATTCTACCGAATCCCTTAGAAGCATATAGATATATATTAACTCATTCTTTCAGTTCTGTTGCATAAAAAACCCTGACTAATACAGACATTTTCCTTATTGATTTAATAGTGTCCCTGGAATAGCTTTTAATTATCATTTTATTGTAGATCTATATAGTACTCCACATTCTGCTTGTCCATGAAACTTGTAATGTCTTCTATGGACAGATATCTATCCATCCACAAATTTCTCCCAAGTTTGTTATTTCAAACGTATTAGTGTATAGTGTTATGTGCTGACAGATTGTAAGCAAAATTATGCCATAGATTTCTTGATCAAAGAGTAAATGTGGGATCCTTTGATCCAGCATTGCCAACCTGCCCACACCAATAGAAAGCTTAAAACCCAAGGGTTTTGGTACCACCAGGTTCATAGATAAGCCTTCCAATACCTGGCCTAGCTGCCTGACCCCTGGGAGGCCCAGAGCATATAGAACCTCCTGCACTACCAGAGACATACCTTACTTCCATTTCATTCCAACTGTGCCCAGGAGAAGAACATGTACTTCAGCACCATCCATCATCCCACCACACAGAGTCAGCTTGAATGCCAGGAGGTCTGCCATAGGCAGACTCATAGATCAGGTTCTCCAGACACCCTCCAACACCCAGAAGTAGCCTGGCCCATGAAATTCAAGCAGGGAAGGCTCACAGGGAAGGTAG
This sequence comes from Rattus rattus, assembly GCF_011064425.1. NCBI lineage: Eukaryota > Metazoa > Chordata > Mammalia > Rodentia > Muridae > Rattus > Rattus rattus. The sequence goes on from NC_046154.1 coordinate 116,546,929, forward strand.
ACTCCAGTCAAAAAAAGTAAGACCAGTTAACACTAGGGACAACCAGATGGTGATGGTGAGAGACAAGCTCAAGAACATAAGCAACAGAAACCAAACCAATGCCACATAACAACATCAGAATCTGATTCTCCCAGCACAACAAGCCCTAGATACCGTAAGACACCAGAAAAGGAAGATTCTGATCTAAAATCCTGTCTCATGAAGATAATAAAGTATGTTAAGGAGGATATAAATACCTCCTTTAAAGAAATAGAGGAGAACACAGGTAAACAGGTAAAGTAATAGAACGAAAACACCCAGGATCTATAAATGGATATAAATACAAGAAATTCCAAAAAGACACAACCCTAGAGGTGAAAAACCTAGGAAATAAATCAGGAGTCACAGATGCAAGCATCATCAACAGAATACAAGGTATATAAGATAGAATTTCAGGCATAGAAAACACCATAGAATACACTGACACAACAGTTAAAGAAAATACAAAGTGCAAAAAGCTCCTAACCCAAAACATCCAGGAACTTCAGGATACAATAAAAAGTCCAAATCAGAGAATAATAGATACAGAAAAGTATAAAGATTTCCAACTCTAAAGGTCAGTGAACATCTTCAAAAATAAAATGAAATAAAATAAAATCACAGAAGAAAATGTCCCTAACCTAAAGAAAGAGATGCCCATAAATATACAAGAATCATACAAGTCCAAATAGATTGGACCAGAAAAGAAATTCTTCCCTTCTCATAGTAATAAAATCTCCAAATGAAGAAAACAAAGAAAGAATATTAAAAGCAATAAGTAGAAAAGGTTAAATAACATATAAAGACAGACCTATTCCAATTACACCAAATTTCTCAACAAAGACACGAAAGCAAGACTATCTCAGGCAGATGTCATACAGACCCTAAAAGAACACAAATGCCAGCCCAGGCTGTTCTACCCAGCAAAACTTGCAGTTAATGGAAATAGAGAAACCAAGATATCTCAGGACAAAACTAACTTTAAATATTATCTTTCCACTAAACCAGCACTAGAGAGGTTAAATAGAAGGAAAACTCCAATGGAAAGAGTGAAATTACACCCAAAAAGAGACCCACATAAACATGATTCCACTTATAACAACAAAAAGCAGCAATCATTGGTGTTTAATATCTCTCAACATTGAAGGTCTCAATTCCCCAGTAAAAAGTCATAAGCCAACAGGTTGGATACAAAAGCAGGATCCAGAATTTTGCTGCACACCTTAATGATACACACCTTAATGATAAAGACAGACACTACCTCAGACATAAAGGCTGGGGAAAAAGTATTCAAAGCAAGCCATCTCAAGAAACAAGCTGGAGTTGCTATCCTAATATCCAATAAAATAAAGTTTCAAACAAAAGTTATCAAGCGAGATTAGGAAGGACACTTCATAGTCATCAAATGAAAAATCCACCAAGAGAAAGTCTCAATTCTGAACATCTATTCCCCAAATGTAATGGCACAAAAATTTGTAAAAGAAATGTTACTAAAGCCCAAAGCACACATTGAAACTCACGCAAAAATTGTTAGAGACTCTAACATCCCACTGTCACCAATGGACAGATCATGGAAACAGAGACTAAACAGAGACACAGTGAAACTAACAGAAGTTATGAACCAAATGGATTTAACAGATATCTAAAAAAAAAATTCACTGTGAAACAAAGGAATATACCTTCTTCTCAGGACCTCATGGTACCTTCTCCAAAATTGACCATATAATCAGAAACAAAACAAGCTTTAACAGATACAAGAAAATTAATTTAATCCAAAACATTCTACCAGATCACCAGAGATTAAGGATGCTCTTCAATAACAACAAAGACAACAAGAAGTCAACACATTCATGGAAGCTGAGCAACTCTCTAATCAACAATAACTTGGTCAGACAAGAATAAAGAAATTAAAGACTTTCTGCAATTTAACAAAAATGAAGGGACAGCATACTCAAACTTATGGAACACTATGAAAGCAGAGCTAAGAGGAAAAATCTCATAGCTCTGAGTGCGTTGAAAAGACATGGGAATGATCCTACACTTGCACTTTAACAGTCCATCTGAAAGCCATAGAACAAAAAGAAGCAAATACATCCAAGAGGAGTAGATGGCAGGAAATAATCAAATTCAGGGCTGAAGTCAACCAAGTAGAAACAAAGAAAATTATACAAAAAAGAGCAACAAAGCTAGGAGCTGGTTCTTTGAAACAATTAACAACATAGATAAACCCTTACACAAATTAACTAAAGGGAACATAAACAGTATCCAAATTACCAAAATCAGAAATGAAAAGGTAGACATAACAACCCCAAATTGGGGAAATTATAAAAAAACTCTTTAGATCCTACTACAAAAGCCACATGCAACAAAACTGGACAATCTAGGTGAAATGGAGGGTTTTCTAGACAGATACAGGGTACCAGAGTTAAATTGGGATCAGAATAAAGAATCTAAACATTCCCATAACCCCGAAGAAAATAGAAGAAGCAGTCATTAAAAGTCTCCCAACCAACCAACCAAAAAAAAAAAAAAAAAAAAAAAAAAAAAAAAAAAAAAAAAAAAAAAAAAAAAAACCCTAGCCCAGGGCCAAATGGTTTTACTGCAGAATTCTATCACACTTTTAAAGAAGACCTAATACAAATACTTCTCAAACTATTGCACAAAATAGAAATAGAAGGAACACTACCTAATTCAATCTATGAAGCCACAGTTACACTGATACCTAAACCACAAAAAGATTTAACAAAGAATAAGAACTTCAGACCAATTTCTCTTATGAATATCAATGCAAAAATACTCAATAAAATTCTTACAAAACTAGTCCAATCAAAGCAGTTATTCATCATGATCAAGTAGGCTTCATCCCATAGATGCAAGGATGGTCCGACATAAGGAAATTCATCAACATAATCGCCTATGTAAAAAGACTCCAAAATATCCATATGATCATCTCATTAGATATTGAAGAAGCCTTTGAAAAATCCAACACCCGCTTCATGTTAAAAATCTTGGAAAAAACAGAAATTCAAGGCACATACATAAATATAATAAAAGCAATATACACTAAACCAATAAATGGAGAGAAACTTAAATCAACCCCACTGAAATTATGAACAAGACACTCTCTTCTTATTTATTCAATACAATACTCAAAGTTCTAGCTAGAGCAATTTCACAACCAAAGGAGGTCAAAGGGGTACAAATTGGAAACTAAGATATCAATATAATGACTATTGTGTATGATATGATAGTTTACTTAAGCAACCCCATATAATTTCTACCAGAGAACTCCTAAACCTCATAAAAACTTCAGCAAACTGGATCAATATAAAATTCATTCAACAAAGAAGTAACCTTTTTTACACAAAGGATGATTGAGCGGAGAATGACATCAGAGAAACAATAGTATTCGCAATAGTCACAAATAATATAAAATATATGGGTATACTCTAACTAAGCAAGTGAAAGATCTGTATGACAAGAACTTCAAGTCTCTGAAGAAAGAAATAGAGGACCTCAGAAGATGGAGAGATCACCCATGCTCATTGATTGGCAGGATTAACATAGTAAAAATGGCCATCTTGCCAAAAGCAATCTACAGATTTAATGCAGTCCCCATCAAAATTCCAAACCAATTCTTCACTGAAATAGAAAGAGCCATTTTCAAATTCATGTAAAGTAAGAAAAAAACAGGAAAGGAAAAATCATTCTTAGCAATAAAAAAAATAAATAAATAAAACCTTCTGGGGGAATCACCATCCCTTACCTCAAGCTGTAGTACAGAGCAATAGTGATGAAAACCACATGGTATTGCTAGAGAGAAAAATAGGTAGATCAGTGGAATATAATTGAAGACCCAGAAATAAACCCACATACCTATCGTCATTTGATTTTTTTACAAGAAAGGCCAATTATACGGTGGAAAAAGCAAAAGCATTATCAACAAATTGTGCTGTTTCAACTGGTGGTTAGCATGGAGAAGAATGCAAATTGAACGATTTTTACCTTCCTGTACAAAGCTCAAGTCCAAGTGAATCAAGAACCTCCACATAGAAACAGAAAAGCTGAGTCCATTTGAAGAGAAACTGGGAAAGAGCCTCGAACACATCCACACAGGAGAATATTTCCTGAGCAGAATACCAATGGCTCAGGCTCTAACATCAACAATTGATAAATGGGACCTCATAAAATTGCAAAGCTTCTCTAATGCAAAAGTCACTGTCAATAGACAAAATGTCAACCTATAGATTGGGAAAAGATCTTTACCAACCCCACATCCAATAGAGGGCTAATATCCAAAAAATTTGAAGAACTCAAGAACTCAAGACTCCAAAAAACCAAGTAACACTATTAAAAATGGGATACTGAGGTAAACAAAGACTCCTCAAATGAGGAATCTCGAATGGCTGAGAAGCCCCTAAATAAACCTTAGCCATCAGGGAAAGACTAATACAAATGACACTGAGAGTCTACTTCACACAAAGCAGAATGCCTAAGATCCAAACCTCCATTGACAGCATATGCTGGTAAGGATGTGGACAAAGAGGAACACTCTTCCATTGCTGGTGAAATTGCAAGCTGGTACAACCTCATTGGAAAACAATCTGTGGTTTCTCAGAAAATTAGAAATAGATCTACCTGAAGACCTAGCTATGCCATGCTTCGGCTTATATCCAAAAGTTGCTCCAACATATAACAAGGGCACATGATCCAGTATGTTTATAGCAGACTTTTTTATAATAGCCAGAAGCTGAAAAAAATCCAGATGTCCCTCAAAGGAAGAATGGATACAGAAAATATGGTACATTTACACAATGAAATACTACTCAGCTATGAAAAAACGATGGCTTCATGAATTTTGCAGGTAAATGGATGAATCTAGAAAATATCATCCTGAGTCAATTAATCCAGACCCAAAAGGACACACATGATATATGCTAACTGAGAAGTGGATATTAGCCCCAAAGCTCAGAATACCCACAATACAATGCACAGAACATATGAACCTTAACAAGATGGACGACCAAAGTATGGATTCTTCAAAACAAAATAATCAAGAGAGGTAGAGGAAGGAACGGGTCTGAGAGGGAGAGAGGAGGAGGAGAGAAAAAGGGGGGCAGGCAGGAGAGAAATCCAGAGGATCATGGTAATGAATAAAAATATGTAGCGGTGGTGGTAGGAAGAAGGGGGAACTACTTGAAAGTTCCAGATGTTAGGGAAGCAAGAGGTTTCCAGGACCTAGTGGGGATGACATTAGCTGAAATACCTAATCAATGGTAGATAGAACCTGAGGATACTGCCTCCGGCAGATATGCATGTCCCCCAGTTGAGGGATGGGGCCGTTCACCCATCTCAAATTTTTTAATCCAGAATTGTTCCTGTCTAAAGGAAGCACAGGGACACAAAATGGCACAGACAGTGAATAAAAGGCCATGCAGAGACCACTGCACCTTGAGTCCATCCCATCTGCAGACACCAAACCCTAACACTATTGCTGATGCCAAGGAAAGCTCCTAGACAGGAACCTAGTTTGGCTATATCCTCTGTGAGACTCCACCAGCATCTGACTAAGGACAGATGCAGATACTCGCAGCCAATCATCTGACTGAGCCCAGGGACCCAAATGAAAGTGTTAGGGGAAAAAAGGACATGAAGGGGAATTGCAGCCCCATAGAAGAACAACAATACCAATTCCCTAGAGCTCCCAGGGGCTAAACCACCAACTAAAGAGTACACATGGAGGGACACATGGCTCCAGCTGTGAGTGTAGCAGAAGATTGCCTTATCTGGCAACAATATGAGGGAAGGCCCTTGGTCCTGTGGAGGCTTGTTGTCCTAGCATAGAGGGATGCTAGTGGTGCGAGGTGGAAGTGTGTGTGTGGGTAGAGGAGCACCCTCTTAGAGGCAAGGGGGATGGGATGGGGATTTGTGGAGGGGAGATTGCAAAGGTGGACAACATTTGAAATGTAAATAGATGAAATAACCAAATGATATAAAAGACAAAATATCATTACAATTTTTAATGTAATAGCAACTGAAACTTTGAGAATCTCATTTCTCAAATGCTGTACAATAGATTTTGCCTTCAGAGATTTGATTTTCTGATAGCAGAATAGGTTAAAATGGTGTATTACCCAGATTTAATTTGATTTCATATTATGGATCAATGCAGGTAAGTTTGTTGGAGTTATATTTTTTTCTTCTGTAAAATGTCATATTTTGCTTCATTTTAATTTTTTGGTCATTATCCTATGTTATTTTTGATTTCAAGGGCTCTTCATTAATGAAATTTGAATCATTTTGTTATGTAAGTTGAAAATATTTTTGTCTAGCTTCCCTTCCTTGGTTTGCTTGTTTTTAATTTTCTTATTTGTATTACAGTGAGTTTTTTGACATGAATGTCCACCTAACTATTCATCTTTCTAATTTTTCTAACTTTGTGTCCTCTATTCTTTTAAGTCATCACATATGGTTGACACTGCCCATACACTCTTAGAAGAGTGACTTTACCCTGGGCCATACTCAATCTACCCTGGGTTACAGCATTAAGGAAAGCTGACTCTCCTTCCAGAAGCCCTCAACTGTAAATTGCTTCTTAGGTGGGAATTCATGCACACCTGTTCTCTTCCTATGTTAGAAAGGTTGTTTGGCTTGAACATGCTCAGGTCTTGTACACTATTTCAACTGCTCTGAATTTGTATAAAGAACTGCTGGACTATTTCCTAAAAACCCTATTTTCTAGTAGTTACCACCATCTCTAGGTTTCAGAAGCTTTTACCCTACCTCTACAATGTGTGTGTGTGTGTGTGTGTGTGTGTGTGTGTGTGTGTGTGTGTTATGTGACTTACTGCAAAAAGAAACTCCTTTGATGAAGGGTAAGAGATGTACCAACTGTGTCTAATAACAAATTACTACAGATTTGTTGAATATCAGTTCCATTTAACAGAGTAATAGTAGTAGATTTTTCAGAAGGGCACATGACCCATCTATCCACAAGTTCTTTGCTCTGACACCAATGTCAGATAGGGATTCAACCTGTGAAGCCACTCTTAAATCTAATATGAAAATAAATGTTTGGTTCCCATGACATTAACACTCTTATCTCACCAGTGGAATAATTTGCCAGACAGGTGACTTCTGTATTTTACAGGGAGTATAGCTAGGTAAGACTAGTGATTATTTTTGTCACCTTCAAGCTCTATGAAGCTAGACAGTACAGATGAGATTCCAGATCAGTAAGACTGAATTTTTTATGTTCTATGACTTAAGTATGTGGTATACTCAGCCATGAGAAAGTAATCAAAAACTTTGCCAAAAGCTTGTAGTGTTTGGGGATCTATGGGACTTCACTGTCCAACAACTACAAAAGAGGCAAGCCATTTCTATCACTGTGCTTTGTAGTTTTTGCATTGTGGTGTCTAGTAGGGGCATTGCTGAATGTTTACATTATAGAACTTGTAATTTTAATCATCACTAAAAATGTCTCCACATGTACACTTTTTAAAAAAATAACCAAATGTGTTAGCATTTAGACTACTGGACCAGTCAAGTGTTTTCAGACATGCATTGTCAAAAATAAATTATTTCTTTTTTAAATATCTATCCAGATTTCAAACACTATATTTTAGAAATATTTCCCCACTCATTTAATGAAATCTCACACAAGATATACCAAATTATTCTTCGCACTGTCTTCTGTGAACTCTGTACTGTTTGCAGTCTATTGATAGATTTATCCAGACATAGCATGGTGGTCTGATCAAAGAAATTGAAAATATATTTTCTTTTATAATAAACTTCATTTTTAGATTAATTTAACTCTACAGCAATATCTAGCAGAAAATCAGAGATTTTAATTTCCTTCCACCATGAGTCCTAACCCAGCTCATTATATTATCAACATCCCCATCTGCATGGTCCATTTGATACAAATTATGAACTTGAACTGAGGCATCATTATCATCCACAATCCACACTACATATTAAGATTCACTCTTAGTGTTGTGCATTTTATGTGTTTGTAAAAATATCATGTATTTCACAACAAAGAGTCAAAGAATTTCATTCCTTAAACAAAACTTCTTTGTGTTCTGCTTTTTCTAACCAGTGGCAAATACTGGTCCTTTTATTATTTTCATAGTTATGTTCTTTCCACGGTATCATGGTCTTTGTTTTAGACTGTAGTCTGTTCTACTTAACTACTTTCTGCACTTGACTGCACTGTTCAGTCAAGCTTTTGTTGCATGCTTTATGGTGTGTAAAGATACAGAATAATGTCTCATTATCTGATTTTCTCAATGTTATCCATTCAGTTTCCAAAGTACATCCAGAGTGATTCTAAGTCTTGACAATTATAGATATTCATTTATATCTGAAATACAGTGCTGCATGTTTTACCTTGTGTCTTAATGTCTGCCTACATATAATGTCACTGGACCTTTTAAAGATTAAATTTAGAATTTATGTTGTCAGTGCAGATGATCTTTTTGTTAGGATCACATTTAATTTCCATGTATCTTGGGTACAACTAGTCATATATTGAGATTATTTACTCGAAAAACAAGGTATAGCTTTCAGTTGCTCAAATATATTATGAGATTTAAGATAGTTTAGTGTCTTCCTGCAGGAACGACTGTTTCTATAAGTGCATTCTTAAGTTCTCTTGTTTTTCTTGATTAATGTTTTATCAAATGTACTTATAGTTATTATTTATGAGAATATTGTTGTTTTGCAACTCTCATCTCTTCATTATTTCTTATATTTTAAAATATTTAATTTTCCTATTAATTTTTATCTCTTTTCTAAAACAAGCTGATTTTTTCTCCAGTTCTCCTTTATGGTGTCTATTTCATGTAAATCATCAAACTCAAGTTTTCATTATTATGTTAATTATGTTCATAATAAGAAAAATATATTACTTCGATAATAATATGATAATATATTATGTCAAAATATATACAATAACCTTTTAGAAAACATCAATTAAAATATACTCTTAAAGTAAAAAAAAATTATTCGATTTAAATACAACATCTTTCTGAGGACATATCAACCTATACCCTGCAGTCCTGCTAAGATATCCTATACGGATTCAGGGCAGGAGTAGGTGGAAGTCATGGATCTTGATCTGATTTCCAAACCTCCAATAAGTCTTAGACCCTGAGCATATCTTTATGAAGTATTAATTTGTTCCACAATCTCAACAGAACACAGACATTACATGCCTCCTTAGCTGGGATGAACTTGTTAAATTCACTTTTTTTTAACTTTCATTTGGAATCATTTGAATGTACTAGAAGTTACCTTACAGCCATAACAGTTGTGTTCTTATCAAGTAAAATATATAAACTGATGCTTGAAGAATTTATCTCTGCACTGTTATTAGAATGTATAAACCATTTGGCTACTAAGATACTACAGCATACTATTTTAAGCATGAATTTTAGAAATTAAGCATAATCATAGAGAAATTTTAATTGACTTCGAACCTCTGATATGTACCTCTATGATAAAATCCGAGGAATGAGATCATTCTTAAACAAAGAGCAGAAAGCTAACTAAATTATTTCCAAGAATCTGAACTAAAATAAGGGATGGGCATTTGGATGCAGATCCGGGCTCTGTTCTGTGAATGTTCTCTGATGTCAGACACAGTCACCTCTTGCATTGCCAAAGTTTGACCCCCCAGTGCAGGGGAATAGGGGTGGGCAGTAAGTGCGATGGTTGGGGGGAATACCCATATGGGGGTAAGGGGGATGGGGACTTATGGACAAGAAACCAGAAAAGGGAATACCATTTGAAATGTAAGTAAAGAAATATATCTAATTTAAAAGCAAAAAAATATAGTATGTGATGAAGGTGACTGCATTTTCCAAATATAAACCAAAAATTTAAAAATAGAAATGAAGAAATCTCAGCATGGAGATAGATCAGAGGGGGAAAAGAACAGCAAAAATGAGGGACTCGGGATGAGTAGCAGATGGAATTATGAAGAGTCACAAGGAGACCTGCTCTGGCCTTAAGTGTTTATTAGATTCATTTTTCTCATATTATGAGAAAAGCCAATTTTCTACATAGGAAATTTAGTCAATTTCTGTCGGGAAGTATTACGGTGAGGTCAGCCCCACTTTAAATGCACTTTGTGCCACTTAATCAACCTCAGTCTATCTTACTCATTTCTCCAATAAATGCTTGATACACATGATATGTGCGATACTCATCACTAGCTGCCTAGAACTGTACAATATTTGAATTCCATGTACTTCCAACGTAGGAAACCAAATTATATTTCAAAAATGATTTTAAGATTTATAATCTTTTGGTGTGAGAGTGATGTCTGCATGCATTTCTATGCCTTTGCACACAAGTAAAAGATATTCTATTTTCTAGCATTGAAAGTAAAGTTGATTGTAAGCCACTAAACAGATGCTGAGAACCAAATATGGGTCCTTTGCAAGAACAAAAAGTGTTTGTAACTGCTGAGCCAACTCCAGCAGATAAGCTTTTAAGAAATAATTATATCAATGAATAATTACTTACATTTATTTTAGTAATGTGTGTGCATTTAGAACATGGCTTATCGATTTCTTAATACTTTGTATAGATGTGATTTGACATTAAATTTAGACATGAACAACAGTAAAACATAGCTATATGAAGAATACATTTATGGGGTTGAGGAGATGGCTCACTGTGTGAAGGGTAGATGGGGCTTGCTGCCTGCTACTAAAGCTCCAGGTACAAAACAATAAGGTAGAGAATAATAGAAAATCCTCCAATCTTAGTATAAGCATATTTATGTGCACGTGTGTCCCACACATACATGCCAGGTACCCAAATAACATATGTATGCACACACATGTATACATACACATATATACATGTGCAGATATACCATGCACATGTGTACATCATATACCACACACATTTGAACATATACAGCATACACACATACAGACATACACACATGAACACACACACATGCACACACACACACACACATATAAGTATACACCTCCAGACATACACATAAATTCAAGAATTTTTAGGTGATAAGGACCACATAAACAAAATTTATAATCAACCATGCTCATTTATTCTCTATTCATAATAACCAGGGACTGGAAATAATCTAGGTGCTCCTCAACAGAAAAATGAATAAGAAAAGCATGGTACATTCTCACACTGGAATTTTACCCAGCTGTTAAAAAAATTACAGAAAAATGGGTAGAACTAGAAAAAGTTATCCTGAGTGAGGCAACCCAAACCCAGAAAGAGGAATATGGTATGCATTCTCTTATATGTGGCATTAAATTAAATATTTAGCCATTAAATAAATGGTAATTAACCTATTATCTAAAGAAACCAGGAAGGAAAAACAAGGTATACACATGGATCTCTCTGATAGGGAGAAAAGAATAGATTTTATAGGCTGACCAGGGTTGGGAAGGGGGTTATGAGAGGATCAGGTGGGAAGGGTGAGAGGTAGTGGGGTTGTGGAAAAGAATATGCAGAGAGACAGCTAGGACTAAGCGGTATTTGAGGACTGCTCTGAACATTTAGTTCAGTGGAAATGTATAAAAATATATCAAGATGACCCTAAGAAAGACTCCAAGGAATGATGAAGACATTTCCAACTTGTCATCTCTTGTCGCCAAATGAAGCCTTCAGCACCAGGACTAGGTTACAGCCAATTGAGCTGTTTACCAGAGGTGTCCCATGGAAATCCCCAAACCAAACTGTTACCAAGACAGTATGTCACTTTATGGAAACTGACAGCAAGGTCCCCTTGATGTTGATAACACATGCACAACTCATTATACACGGAGAGGTTGACTTGGTGCTTGCATAGAACCTTCACCCTATGTTCTGCTTTCTTTGGTATGGCAAGTTACTCTGCAGCCCACAAAAAGAGGAAAACAAAAAATAGGACTGCACAGCCCAGAGATATTGGATAAAACCAAATAACACAGGCCTCAAAAAAAAAAAAGTAAAATGACTCCCAATGATCTTCTGCTGTACTCTTAAATCAGTGCCTTATAGATTTATTATCAGAGAAGATTCTTCCTGCCGAAGATAGGAACAAAACAAGAGATTCCAGCCAGACATTGCATTACGTAGTAGGAGAGAGTCTTTGGAACATACATTTCTAAGTAGGATATTTCCGTCAATTCCCTTCCCTCAGATCTCAGAGAACCCTGTGGAAGAGGAGGTGTTAAGAGTGTCAGATCGGCTCATGGATATGGTAGATGCTGGAATGGGCCTATTTATTCACAGCCCCCAACTGACCCTGAGAGGTATTTGAGCATACCAGTCCTCAGGCTCTCCCATTCTCACACCTTTGGGACTGGTTCACCAGCAGCCAAGTCAAACAGGGCCAGTTCTACCCTGAAGGCCAGGTGAGGTGAAAGGCCCACTGTCCCAAGTGTTGCAGCTGATGAGAGACATAGCCAGTTCTTTCACCCGTGTGACTCCAGAAAGCCATTAATGATGAGGAATAAAGGAAAGGAAGAAAATGTCTCTCCTGCATCCACACAACTACCACACAGATATGAGGCAGGGCTGGCTCTCCTGCAACTCCATAACTAGAACCAGCTCTACTGTGATGCTCAGGTAAGATATAGGGCCCACTCACACATTCCGAACCAAATGAGGGACAGAGACAAGTCTCTTTCCCTGATGACCTCAGAGCCAGTTCTTCTGCATGTCTTAGTTGGCAAAATTCAAGGGATGGGGTGCATCTCTCTCTCTCTGATGTTACCACATGGCAGACAAGTGGTACATCTGGCTCTCCCATACTCCCACCCTCGGGCAGGACCATATCTCCTGTGACCCTGTCACTGAAGTCAGGTCTATTGTGCTACCCAGATGATATACAGTGTCTACTCTCTCCAGTGCTGCAGCTGATGAGAGTTAGGGTCAGCTCTCCTGTTCTCATGACCACAAAGCCAGGTCTCTAGCTGCAGCAGGTGATGAGAAGTTTTGGGGAAGATACTCTCCCTCATCCATACCACCATACAAGAGATAAGTGGTAGTGACAGCCATTCAGAGCCTGCCCCATATTTGGCTCATATGTATAGCCTCCAAAAGATAGATATTAGATAAGATTGATGAAGCTATAAAGTTCATGCTGAAAGGGACCGACATCCAGAGTATGTCGAATACAGAGGCCAATGCTAGCAGCAAATCACTGAACTAAGAACAGGACCCCATTTAGGGGAATTAGAGGAAGGATTGAAAGAGCTGAAGGGGCTTACAACCCCATAAGAGCAACAATGCCAACCAAACAGAGCTTCTAGGGACTAAACCACTACCAAAAGACTATATATACATGGACTGACCCAGGGCTCCAACTGCATATGTAGCAGAGAATAGCCTTGTTGGGGTACCAGTGGAAGGGGTAAAAATACTTCTATTTAAAAAATAGAAATAGTTTAAGAGCCAGAGGAGATATGCAGGATACCAAGGGAATGAGGCCTTCTACATCAACTGAGCAAAATTCATATGAACTTCGAGAATAAAACAGCAAGCACAGAGCCAACACTGGTCTACACCAGGTCTTCTGTGTATATATAACTTTCAGTTTAATATCGTTATGGGACTCCTGGGTGTGTAAATGAATAGCTCTCTGATTCTGGTGCCTTCTCTTGGGTTTTTTTTTCTCCCATCGGTTTGTCTTGTCCATCTTTGAAGTGATTTTTTTATTTGTTTTAATTTTACTATATTGGGTTTTGTTGTTGTTGTTGTTGTTCTTGTTGTTCTTGATCTTGTTATGTCTTAGAAGGCTGTCCCATTCTAATGAAAGACAGAAAGGGAGTAGATAAGAATGGGAGGGAAAGTGGGGTAGTACTGGGAGGAGTAGAGGGCGGAGAAATTGCAATCAGGGTATATTAATAAAAGAAAAAATTAAAACAAAATACAAAAACTGAGATCCAACATTCAGCAAAATTCACAGTGGTGATCTCTTGAATTTTAATACTTGCAAACTTATTTTTAAATATATCATCATCATCACCACCACCACCACCACCATCACCATCATCATCATCATCATCATCATCATCATCATCATCATCATCACGTGATGGAAGTACACATCCTACATCATGTGAGTAGAAGACAGAAGGGACCTTTGTGGAATGGCTCTCTCCCTACGCCTTACCCAGGTAACAGGCATTGAACTCATGTTGTCAAATTCATATCATCTAAGTGGCAAGCACTTTGCCCTCTAGGCCTTCTCATCTCCTCATATTGTCAAAGGTCTTTGATATAGCCCATCATTATACTGTCAACTGCATTGAAACTCTGAAGAAATTGACATCCTTGAACATTTTGATAATTTCTTTAACCAAAAACCACAGAGTATATTTTTAATCACAAGCTAACTGAGAAATTGCAAAAATAGAGACAAAAGCAATAGCAGCATCCTAGCCCATCTCTGCACCACAGAAGTTGTCTCTCCATTTCACTTCAGGTTCCTGTTCTTCAACCACACAAACCTGATCAGAAGAGTTTGAATATTCAGCAGTTTCTTCACAAACTCCTGCCAGCTGCTACTAGGATACTGATTTCCTCCTGTCTCTTTGGCTTTTTGTCATCCAAAAAATAAACCAAGTGTCAGATAAACTGCCAGATGTCTCAAGTTGCAGCCGGGAAAAGCAAACTGCAGTGTGAGAAACAGATGGGGTGTCTGCAGCTCACTTCACTTGCTGAGGCTGCCTTTGGTGTCATTCACCGAAGGTGGTCATCCAAAGCCCAGATGCTTCTCCAGAGCATCTTCTGGAGCCAGACTTCCTCTAGAGCCCTTCTACTTTGTGGATGGATTTGAAAACATTTATGCCCCCACTGAGATGCTTGTGGCCTCTGGGTTTTTGTTTTTGCTTTGTTTTACTTCAACAATCAGTCAATGGTAAATATAAAAGAGATCCCTGAAGATAATGAATAAAATTTAACAGGAAACAAAGACAATTTCCCCCTGAAGCAATGTTCGCATTTGTCTAAGTATCAACAAGAGAACTCGCTGTTAGGATTCCAGCTGAGGCACAGTTCAAGACATTGAAGTGATTTTAATGATAATTACATCTAAAACTTTAAACCTAGAGAAACATCTTGAAAGAAAACATTGTATAATGTGTGTGTGTGTGTGTGTGTGTGTGTGTGTGTGTGTGTGTGTGTGAGAGAGAGAGAGAGAGAGAGAGAGAGAGAGAGAGAGAGAGTCCATTTAAGCATTTAAGATGTGTGTGTGTGTGTGTGTGTGTGTGTGTGTGTGTCTGTGTGTGTGTGTGTGTGTGGTCTTTTTGTTTCTTTGTCTGTTTATTTGTTCTCTGGGACATGATACCATAGAGTGAGTGTATGTGAGAATGAATGGAAAAAAATTAAGCTTTGTGTTACTAGACAGGAGAGCACAGGCAGAAAACCAAAAGCATTATTGAAAGAGAACCACACAGAACTGTTACCATGACTCAGCAGGTGCTTACGGCTAAGCCTGATGACATGAGTTCAATACTGTAGAATATGTAGTGTACAAGAGTAAAAGAGAACTGATTTCCTGATTCCCCCAATTTGTACTCTGACCCCTATTTACATGCTGTGGTTTGCGTGTGGAACCTGGTCAACACAAATAGAAACAAATATTTTAAGAATTAGAAAACAGTGTATTATGGGTCAGAAACATTTCTGGCTCGAGACAGTATATTGAATATGAAACAATCTGAAACTTAACAATAACAGTCAGAATAAATGGTTGAAGTGCCTATATGAAAGTGGTCCTGGCCACCTGGTTCTCTAGGCATCCCTCACTGCCTATCCTGACCTCTCTAACTCTGAGGGTTGGGCCACTCTTCCCTATACTATCCAACCATGTTGGTTACCTGCCCTTTTGTGCCATTGCCCTCTTGACTGTTGCTCCTGGTTCCCCTCTCTCCCAGTTTCCTTCCCCTTCCCATCTAGCCACATGGCCCAGCTCAACCAGGTCAAGTCCTCTCTGGAATCTTCAAGATGCCTGCCTCTGGCTATGTTCTCCCTTTTATCTTCAATAAACATTTTCCTCCACCATACCTAGGAGTATCCTTTCTTTTCCTTTTTATTTCATTTTTTTCCATTAGTTACAACCTGATTAAACATAACACCTTGAAGACTGTGAAATGGGTAAATGGCTAGGGAAGGTTTGAGGATGAATCAAAGTCATAACTCAGCCAGCCACTTAGTAGATTTATTTCCTAACATATCTAGAAAGCAGTAAGTGTAAGGAGGCATATTATATTAGTCAATTAAGAAATACTGGATAACTGGATATCTTTTAGGGTTAGTGTGACAGTGCATGTCTATAGTCAGAGCTATCAACAGGTTGACTGGGACATTTACCAAAGCAGAAAAATTTGAGACCACCTTGGGTAATAGTATAACCCCATCTCAAAAAAAAAAAAAAAAAAAAAAAAAATGAAAGAATGACTACTGGTGGAGGATTAGAGGAAGGGGATCCGAAATCTTCTAAAAATTTAATGATTAACATTGCGATGCTGGAGTGAGGACAGGCTTTTTACATGATGCTCCATAGGGAGACAAAATAAACAATAATTATTTCTGAAAGAGAACCAAGGGCAAACCAAAAGAACCAGGGATGTTAATGGAAATACATAAAGGAGCACAGATGAAGAGTTCTAAAAATGTGTGTCATTTTTATACAACTGTCCTACTAAAAGGCTCTCCCAGCATGGATGCTGACTCACAAGAACATCATCCCTGAACAACATACAGGCACTGTCCTTGATTCTTCAGCTCTCTTGGTGTTATGTCTTATGAATTAGGTGAGTCTCCTTCCACCTTCCTTCTAACAGGGAATATTTCTATTTGTCCTCTATTGGATCAACTGTGCTGAGCTCTGTCTGATTATTTTCTGCCATCTATGGTTGAGCATTAGGCCACAGTCCCTTAGCAACACTGGTTAGTTTTTGGCAGATTGACTAGTTATAAATAAAATGCCCCATGCAAAAAGAAAATTTCCCATCACAATTAAGAACAAGAGAAATGGCATCTCTGTTTAAGCATAGATCTACAGAAGGCTAATCACATCCCTTACACAAAACACAAATAGCAGCCTCCACATTAAGGGATATCACTTGTCATTATGGTCTGTAATGCCAGCTGTGTGAGCAATATATAACATTGTTCCAGAAGGTATAATATGGCATTTAATTGTATTTTAGTGTATGTGTTCTTAAACTTATTTTATTTCTTTTTATTTGAAGGTTTATAATATAAACTATCCTCGTTCCCTTACCTTCTTCCAGTGCCTACCACATACCCCTCCTTGCTCTCTTTCACATTCATGGCCTTTCCATCATTATTTTCTTTTGTGAGATAAATTGAAGTTTATCACTTAATAACATGGATTTTGTCATCACATAGTATTCTGCTGTATAAATATACAATAATCAATTACAATATTGATGGAAAATGAATTTTAAACATTTAGTGAGACAATCATTTGAAACTATGTCTAGGTAACTTCAATAGGAATACTTGTAAATCAACATTGCCAGGTTTCTATTTCCTCCCTCTAAAAAACAAAAGACCCAGTGATTTATCTTCACCATTGAATGATAAAAAAGCAATGAATTTGTGGTTTGCAGCTTCATGATACTGGTATAATAATACCTCTTATCTATGATTTCTCAGAAAAATTACTCTAATATTGTATTTGAGCTGTTGAAAGTTATGGTTATACTTTTCTTTGTGCAATATTCCTTTTAAATCATTTATCAGATGATGATATTTTTCCAGATATGAACATTTGTTTGCCCTGTTTAGCCTCATGATATACTTTATACATTTTTAAAAACCATTTCTCACTGCTAATGTTTAGGTCAAGGTAATGCTAAGGCCTAGGTAAGAGTTTCTGAGCAACCCGGCCAATGTACAAAAACGTTCTCATGTTTCTGTTGTTACTAGGGAACTTTCTTTCTTTTTTTTTAAATTAGAAATTCGTTTCTTCAGTATCTTTTTATTAGATACATTTCTTTACTTACATTTCAAACGTTATTCCCCTTCCCGGTTTCCTGTCCATAAGCCCCCATTCCCTCCCCTGCCCCTCCCCCATACGGGAATTCCCCCTATACATCCCCCTTATTGCACCCCACATAGTCCCTTGCACTGGGGGTCCAACCTTAGCAGGACCAAGGGCATCCCCTTCCCCTGGTGCCCCAACACGGCTATTCTCTGCTACATATGCAGTTGGAGCCCTGGGTCACTCCATGTATGGTCTTTCCGTCGTGGTTTAGTCCCTGGAAGCTCTGGTTGGTTGGCATTCTTGCTTTTATGGGGTTGCAAGCTCCTTCAACTTTTTCAGTACTTCCTCTGATTCCCCCCAAGGGGGTCCTATTCTCAGTTCGATGGTTTGCTGCTAGCATTGACTTCTGTATTGGACATGCTCTGGATGTGTCTCTCAGGAGAGATCTACATCAGGTCCCTTTCAGCATGCATTTTCTAGGTTCATCCATCTTATCTAGTTTTGGTGACATGTGGGTCAGGCTCTGTCTGAATGGCCAATCCTTGAAGCACTGCTCTAAACTTTGCTTCCATACCCCATCATATGGATATTTTTTCCCCTTTTAAGAAGGAGTTGTGGCAAGATTGATTACACATTCCATTATGTTCTGTGCCCTTGGAAACCAATCATGATAAAAGTCAATAGAATAAGGTTGAACCTGAACCAATAATCCAACATCACTTCCTGTACCTGTGTATAAGCTTTTATGGTCTAAGCTACCCATGAGCTAGGTCCCAATATAATAGAGACGCCTGTAGCATAAGTAGTACTCTAGTAAATTTAAGTTCCCAAGACCTCCCTGGAAAGTTGACATCATGCTTGGCAGAAAGAGATATGTAGATGGGTAACTGACATCCTGGTTGGCAAGTTAAGACATGAATGTTCAAAAAGTTCCATCCTGGCAGACAAGTTAGGACATGAATATTAGACAAGGCAAGTCCCATGCCATAGTTTAATATCCCAACCAATGGGAGCAGAATAAATGTACAGCAAAGATATATTCCTAAGGAAATTCCCTATTCCTTAATCCTGATTGGTGAAATAACTTGACACAGATATTTATGGATTTGGGGCTGTAAAACCCTATAAATTTTTTTTTCATTTCTTTTATTAGGTATTTTCTTTATTTGCATTTCAAATGTTAACCCCTTTCCCGGATTCCCCTTCAGAAACACCCTATCCCATTTTCCCTTCCCCTGCTTGTACAAGGGTTAACTCAGGGTCATGGTTTAGTTTCTGAAACTGGACCATGGCCCGGGTTGACCAGTCCTGGGGTATATGCTCAATAAACTATCCCTGTCTAACTGAGATCAGTGTTTGTGTAGTTTGTTAGTCAATTCCTGGACCCCAACATTCTTCAAATCAGAAACTGTTTTATGCAATTTCTCCAAATGTTAATCAATTTCATTCTTTCATTTTGTACATGTATGAATATCAGTTAATTTTTATATAATTGTAACTCTTATACCATGGCTAGAATTTATCCTGTTCCATTGGTTAGTTGTGCTAACTGTAGCACAGTGCTATTATAATTCAGCATATATAAATCTCCAGTGATCATATTTTTCCACTACTTAGTAATTTTTATTTGTCTGATCTAGCATTCAAAGCTTCAGCATTATTTTATGTTTTTAAAGGAAATAAGCTGGTCTATTTTTTACTTTTGTAAATTTTACTTATTCTTTTATAACTTTACCATTTTTGAAGTCTCTTTGCCTAAAATATTTTATAATTTCCACTTATTGCATTGTAAATACAATTAACATCAAGACCTGTTTTCATTTTCAGGTGTCAATTAACACTGGGAATTTCGCATCTCATAGATTAGGTTATCTTTATGTTTTTCAACTTTATCTCTTAAAATTAACAATTTATTTTAAAATATAAATTATTTGTTTTGTTTTATGAGTATGAGTTTCTGCTAGCACGTATATGCACTTTGTATGTTCCTGGTGTCTACAGAGGTAAGCAAAGAATATGTTCGTGAGTTACCATGTGGAGCAAACAACTGAATCTGGGTCCTGATATAAACATCAAGTACTCAAAACCACTGAACCATCCTCCTAGTCACCAAACTAGAATAATATATAACGATGACTTCAGATGTGTATAGAAGGAGTGTATAACTGGTCCAATGTTACTCCTAAAGACCTTTACACTTCTATTTATTATCCAGCAACTTTACATTATTCATTTAGAACCATAGCTGAGTGACAGTAATTAATTGCATATTCTATTTTCTTTTCACATAATATTGAAAAACACAGTAAAAGTAAAATAAAATTCAATTGTAGCTTTGTTTTTTAAGTAATGATGTAATTGAACTGGCCTTTCATTTTCCAAAGATCCATTACACCTAATAATTTCTATTTTTGCACTATCCATCTACGATTAAAATTTATGAGGTTAAAACAATGATTTTTGATGAAAGTGCTATGCATTAATCATACTGTCACAGAGAAATATGATTCACTAACGGCAGTAAATAATTTAATCTGATAAATTATAAAATGATCCAGTAGCATGAGTTAACAATGGAAGTAAACACAAAATTTCGGATAGTGTAATAGTTTTCATTTCCTACTGAAATGTTTCACTACAAACTGCTTAATATTTATCAATGGTGTGAAATGCTAATATTGCAAAAAATACCCTTTGTGGGAAATAATTCAATATAAGGATGAACAAGTGAATAAAACTTGTTTCAAAGAATTTAATATTTAGAGATTAGCCAGAATTTATTACTTTCATAGCTATTTTTCTTGTTCATTTTAACATAAAATGTATCGATATATTTTGAGGAGAAAATTTCTAAATCAAAAACAAGTTAAAGCTAAGACAAACAAAAGTAAAACTAACAACAACAACAAAGAATATAAACCCATCAATGATGCCTGCCCTTGTAGGCAACAATCCTATTTAATTTTAATTAAATCATCTTGAAAGGAACTAAAGGTTAAAATCAGAAATAAATCAGAGTCATGATTGAGTTAACAAATAAGAGCACAGTAGTGTAGGAATACTTCTCTAAATTTGAAATAATGCAGATGATTGGAAACATGAAAATAATAAAGATAACAAGTGAATTTAGAAATAAAAAAATCTAGTGATGAAAACATGACTAAGGTCGTGGTTCTCACTACAAGCATGTAAATGTAAGTTCAAGAAAATTTACTACAGATATAGAAAACATAAGCACTGCATTAGGTAGAGAAATTCAAAAAAGACTACACCCAAACAAACCTAGGACATATTGAGCAAAGCAGCAATAAGGCTAGAACAGTGTTCTTTGCCCATGTTCTTCCCTCCATTTATCTCCACTTGAGTAGGCAGCAGAGTCTGTCCTCCTACACCTTCTCTTAGCACCAAGCTTAACGTGGTTTTCTAATTTTACTGGTTTCAAGATTTGCTAAGAAAGAGCATCCCATGTGTTATAGCATGCCACACACATTTTCTGCACTGGTTCATTCATTTGAATGGGTCAGGAACCCTACTGCTTCTGCAGTCAGGAGTCACCATTACCCTGTGGTTCTACTAAACATGCAGAATGAAGCCCCCAACCAAGCTCAAGAAAGGGAAATGAGTTAGACATGAATTGGCCTAAAGTTCTGTTATGTTTTAGCATTACATGTTAGTAATTTTTATGTTGATAAGAGTAAACACAGTATGGTTTTGGATTTTATTTGTTGCCTGTTTGATCACAAGAGAAACATTTTTTTCAGTGATAGAACATTTTCTCAAGCACTATTTTAAGTCTAATATGATTTGTTCCACACAGATCTTTTTATGGGGTCTAAAGAATTACTTGATCATATACCCAGGTATGATTAGAATAGGGAACGAGAATGTGAGTGGATTTACAGATTGAGGTAAAGTAGGAATTATTTTGACTTATGTATATCCCCAAATCATTTTAAAGTCATTTGTGTTGAAAAAAAGCCTGTTATTTAACAACTAATCTCAGAACAAACACAAGGAAAGGAGAAATAATTGGACAAAAATGAGCTTAACAGCATTGTATGAGAACTGTTTTGTAAATGTAATGAAAATTGTCATTTTTCATACAGAAAAACCACAAAAATTTAGTTTGTCTTTGCTTTTTCAAACCTAAATCTACTTTTCAAAGAGACTATAAAAATAATTGGTACAAAAACCTAGTTCTTTACCATACGCCTTCTACGTGACACATTTATGAATCAGCAATTTGCAGAATTTTTTTGTTTTTGTGTGATATATATTAAGATAATTTAAGTCTTTCATCCAGTTTTTTAAAGATTATAAAAATCTAATCCTGTCTGTGATCAAACATATATTTTTCAACTCAAACATACTAATAATAAATTTGATGCTTGGTATATTAATTTATCCAATGTCTTTTAGAGTTTTCTCAGTAAATCAAGAATTAAATTTGGGGAGAAAGCCATGACTTTTTTATTCCTAATTGCAGAAACTCAAAATTATGTACCAAGTGGCTATGTTATGAAGTGAGGTAAGATTTCCCAATTGCTTTGCACTTACATATGTTGCAATATCATTCATTGTAAAAATAATAATTAGTATTTCTTCTTCCTTTTCATTTTTTACATTTGCAAACATTTTCTTCTATAACCATCTCATACTCTGTAAAAAGGTATGGATTTCTTTTGCTAGTTTTACATGAAGTAATATCAATTTAATATTGAAAAATCTAGAAGTGTCTGGTACAAGGAGTAGGAGTCATAAAACAGAAAAGTCTTTGCTTTTTGCTTTTTGCTTTTTGCTTTTTGGCAAGCTGTTTGGTTCCACTCTTGGTCTCTGAGTAATACAGTTTCTGGTTTCTGCCCGTCTAAGACATACCAAGAATGGGCTCCCTCTCCAGATCGGGCCTAAATTTAGACTAGTCATGGATAGCCATTACTGCAATCTCTGAGCCACTGTTGTCCCAGCACATCATAGGCAGGACAGGTTGTAGTTTAAAGGTTTTATGTCTGAGTTGGTGTCCCAACTCCAACACTAGAAGCCTTGCCTGGTTATATAAGATCAGTGTCCATACTCTACATTATTAAAAGTCATTGCTAGGGTTACTCTCAAGTGTTCCAGGAAGTTTCTACTGCATCAAATTTCAACATCACCCTCCTCCCTAGTTTCCCCTAAATCCCCTGTACTTGTATGCTTCCATCCCTCTCTTTCTCCAACCTGATACCTTCAATTCCCATCCCCAACCCCAGTTCCTCTGCAAAACAAATTCTATTTCCACATCCCAGAAGGATCCATGCCTTCTCAAGAGCCTCCCTTGTTAATTAGCCTGTGTGAGTCCTTAGGATATAACAGAACTATCCTTTATGAGATATCTACTACATACTTATGAGTGAGTCCCTACCATATTTGTCTTTCTGGGTCTGAGTTACATTCTTCTGGATGTTTCTTTTTTCTAGTTTCATAGATTTTCCTGAAAATTTTGCGATGGAATTTTCTTCACAACCGAGTAATACTCCATTGGGTAGCATATCTTCTTTATCCATTCTTTATTTGAGGGACATCTAAGTTGTTTTCATTTCCTAGCTATAATGAATAAAGCTTCTATGAACATAGTTGAGCAAGTGTCTTTATGGTAGGACAGGGAATCCTTTGGGTATATTTAAAAGGGTGGTGTATAGCTGAATCTTGAGGTAGATTGATTCCAAATTTTCTGAAGAACTGTCATGTCTGTTTTCATAGTGGCTGTATGAGGTTACACTTCCACCAGCAGTGGAGGAGTTGTCCCTTATGACTCGTCACTTGTATTATTGACCTTAGTCATTTACCTAAGTGTTCGAAGGAATCTCACAGTTCTTTTGATTTACATCTAGATAATAGGTAAGTATGTTGAATATTTCCATGTTTTGTCTCACCATTTGAGATTACTCTAATAAGAATTCTCTATTATTATCTATGTTCCAACTTTTTGTTTGTTATCATTGTGATACTAGCAATAAACCCAAGATTATGTTAGGCAAGCACTATACCACTGACCTATGCCAACATTCTTACACAGAGTTTTTTACAATGTAATGATATTTTTGTTATTGAATACCATCATTATTATAAATAATTTCAGGCAACCAATAGATTTTCCCAGTGACCCTTAAAGAATTCATCTTTCTTTCTTCTAATTGGATAGTTTATTTATTTACATTTCAAATGTTATTCTCTTTCCATTTTTTATTAAGTTATTTATTTTGATGATATCCAGTTTCTTGGGTTCTTTATATATATTTACATATTAGTCATTTATGAGATGTGGAATTGGCACAAGTCTTTTCACCATTGTGTAGGCTGCTTATTTTACTACCGATGATATATTATGCCTTGTAGAGTTTTTTAGTTCATGAGGTCCTATTTATTATCTATCTCATTGCCTGTGCTATCAGCGTTGTTTAGAGAATTGTCTTTTGTGCCAGTGTACAAAACTATTCCCTACTTTTGTTTTTTATGGGTTCAGTGCATTTGTTTTTAAGCTGAGGTCTACTATGCACTTGGACTTCAAATTTATATAAGCTGATAAGTATGGTACTTTTTACATTCTTCTAAAAGCAGCAACACAATTATAGCAGCACCATTTGTTGAAAACAGTTTCTCCTTTTTGTTTTTTTCATTGTGTATTTCTGATCTCTTTATTAAGCATCAGATGGCCATGGGTGTGTGGATTTATATTTTGGTTTTCAATTTCACACCATTGTTTAAATGTGTCTGGTTTTATGCCAATACTATGTTGTTCAAGCTATAGAACAGCTTCTGTGATTTCATTGAAAATATTTTATGGGCCTTTGAGGTGGGATTCTTTACCCTCTTCCATTTCTATTATTATTAGGTTTAGTCTTTTCACATTGTCCCAGATTTCCTGAATGATTTGTGTCAGGAACCTTTTAAATTTAACATTTTCTTTAACAAATATATCCACTTTTTCTATGTATCTTTAATGCCTGAAATTATCTCTTACAACTCTGGTATTCTTTAGGTGATCCTTGTGTCTGCAGTTTATGCTCACCCAGATTTTTCATTTCTAGATTTTCATCCATTTGTGTTCCATTATTGCTTCTATTTCCATTTTCAGGTAATAAACATGTATATCCCTTTCTTTAACTGTTTCTTTTTTCTTGGTTTCTTTATGTTTTATTCATTTCTTCTAATTTTTGTCTTTTTCTTTTCATTTATTTCATCTTTAAAATCTTCTATCATCTTCATAAATTTGGTGGTAAGGTTGGTTTTGGATATTTGTTTTGTTTTGGTTTAGTTTGTGTTGCAGCTGCGTTAGAATCTTTAAGGCTTGCTATAGTAGGATAGTTGGGTTCTGGTAGTAACACATAGCCTTAGCTCTTATTTATTGTATTTTGTGCTGCTATCTAGATATTGGGTTTGGATGATCATAGGTCTAGGTGCCAATTTCTGTTTTGTCTTTGTTAGATGGCATTGTGTTCTTTTCTTTCTGTTTCTTCTCTGGTCTTCTTTCCAATGTGGCCAGGTTTTTTGCTAGACAACATGTTCTCCTGTCAGGCAGAGTGGATATAATGGAGTTCTGATCCTACCATGGCCTCCAGCCAAGCTTGACGTCTGCACTGGAGTTCTGATAGACAGTGTAGCCTCCAACCAAGCAGTGGTCCTCTACCAGAGTTGTTGGTAAGAATAGAATAAAGAAGAGGGTGGGGAAAATAAACTCAAAAAGTTTGCAAATTGAATTTTGATAATCATGAGAACATTTATATTTGTAAATTTTTACTCATGTTTTCTTTTTAAATTCTGAATGTAGTCTATTAATCACCTAAACGTTGAAACTGATTCATGAAATCATTGCTTCATTCATAGTTCCAAATTTTCTCTGCAGTCAATTTCAGCACAAAAAAGATCATATTTGTGTTCTCAGATCTCGACATCTAATTCATGTAACCTTCAAGTATTTATAAGGCAACTAATAGATGTTAAGCACTTATGATTAAGCTTCGGACAAAAATTAAACTTTGACAGCTAAAGTGTGCAGAATAATGAAGTAGAGTTTCATAGTAAAATATTGAGTAAAAAAGCAAGTCAATTCAATTAAACTAATAACTTTCTTAAAAAATTAATACCATGTGTTCGACAAACAGAAATATAACTATGCCAAAGCTCTGTGAAAACTATTGATGGAAAGTTTAGAATAATGATCATTAAAGGAGAATAGTTTGTCTAAGGAGGAGGCTTCCAATGTGAAAAAGCAGCATACTTGGCAGAGGGAAAAGTCAAGTGCAAACAACTATGTGAGAAAAAAGTTTGACCTTATTCAATATACACAAAGATCAGTACTCCTAGAAATTTAAAAAAAAATGAGTTATGTTGGAATCCTGAAGAAGGCAGAGATTGATCAATTCCATTTTGGCAAAGAGGATGAGGGTAGATTTAATTTGATGTGAATTGCAGAGAAGCTACAGAAGTAGAATAACTACCACACAATCATCCCAAGCAGGGATCTTTTTGAAAAAGAAAAGGGATCTAGTAATAGTTATTTCAGAACAACAGGAAGAAACTACAACTCACCTAAGCAAAGTAGGACATGCATAGCCTCTACTAAAGTTTTCTAGCCAAAGGAAACACATGATTTATGTTAGAAAATATTAAATGCAACCTTGCAAATTTTAGACTGCAAGGAGACAATATTAAGATAGGAAGACAAACTAGAATTTGTCTCTTGCATCCCAGTGACAAATAATCTTCCTGTATACAGACTTGCAATAGCCAATATTGTGAAATGTATTCGGTCACAGCATTACAGCAAGAAAGAAATTTTGTGGTTCTAATGTGTGATGTAGAGAAAATAATATAAAATAAATTCTGAGGACTTCTGCCTAAGAAAATGACATGATATAGTTACTTAATAAACTGAACAAAGTAAATGCTCCACAGAAGAAATTTGAATTGTGTTCAGAGAAACACAATATTTTAATTTGTGTTATTTTAATATATAAAAAACCATAAAGTGTGTGGTGTGTGTGTGTGTGTGTGTGTGTGTTCATTCACACATGTGAGAAAAAAATAAATAACTAGAACCTGCTGAGTCCTTTTGTGTTATTTGTGAATACATAGCTTTAGGAAGTCAAAATATCACTATTTGCAGATGATATGATAGTATATTTAAGTGATCCCAAAAGTTCCACCAGAGAACTACTAAAGCTGATAAACAACTTCAGCAAAGTGGCTGGGTATAAAATTAACTCAAATAAATCAGTAGCCTTCCTCTACACAAAAGAGAAACAAGCCGAGAAAGAAATTAGGGAAACAACACCCTTCATAATAGACCCAAATAATATAAAGTACCTCGGTGTGACTTTA
The DNA here is from genome assembly GCF_011064425.1 of Rattus rattus. Lineage (NCBI taxonomy): Eukaryota > Metazoa > Chordata > Mammalia > Rodentia > Muridae > Rattus > Rattus rattus. Next base: position 116,574,311 of record NC_046154.1, read on the forward strand.
ACCAAGCAAGTAAAAGATTTGTACAACAAGAACTTCAAGACTCTGAAGAAAAAAATTGAAGAAGACCTCAGAAGGTGGAAAGATCTCCCATGCTCATGGATTACAGGATTAATATAGTAAAAAATGGCCATTTTACCAAAAAGCGATCTACAGATTCAATGTAATCCCCATCAAAATACCAATCCAATTCTTCAAAGAGTTAGACAGAACAATTTGCAAATTCATCTGAATAACAAAAACCCAGGATAGCTAAAACTATCCTCAACAATAAAAGGACTTCAGGGGGAATCACTATCCCTGAACTCAAGCAGTATTACAGAGCAATAGTGATAAAAACTGCATGGTATTGGTACAGAGACAGACAGATAGACCAATGGAATCGAATTGAAGACCCAGAAATGAACCCACACACCTATGGTCACTTGATTTTTGACAAAGGAGTCAAATCCATCCAATGGACAAAAGATAGCATTTTCAGCAAATGGTGCTGGTTCAAATGGAGGTCAACATGTAGAAGAATGCAGATCGATCCATGCTTATCACCCTGTACAAAGCTTAAGTCCAAGTGGATCAAGGACCTCCACATCAAACCAGATACACTCAAACTAATAGAAGAAAAACTAGGGAAGCATCTGGAACACATGGGCACTGGAAAAAATTTCCTGAACAAAACACCAATGGCTTATGCTCTAAGATCAAGAATCGACAAATGGGATCTTGGGAAAAGATCTTTACCAATCCTACAACAGATAGAGGGCTTATATTCAAAATATACAAAGAACTCAAAAAGTTAGACCGCAGGGAGACAAATAACCCTATTAAAAAATGGGGTTCAGAGCTAAACAAAGAATTCACAGCTGAGGAATGCCGAATGGCTGAGAAACACCTAAAGAAATGTTCAACATTTTTAGTCATAAGGGAAATGCAAATCAAAACAACCCTGAGATTTCACCTCACACCAGTGAGAATGGCTAAGATCAAAAACTCAGGTGACAGCAAATGCTGGCGAGGATGCGGAGAAAGAGGAACACTCCTCCATTGTTGGTGGGGTTGCAGACTGGTACAACCATTCTGGAAATCAGTCTGGAGGTTCCTCAGAAAATTAGACATTGAACTGCCTGAGGATCCAGCTATACCTCTCTTGGGCATATACCCAAAGATGCCCCAACATATAAAAAGACACGTGCTCCACTATGTTCATCGCAGCCTTATTTATATTAGCCAGAAGCTGGAAAGAACCCAGATGCCCTTCAACAGAGGAATGGATGCAGAAAATGTGGTACATCTACACAATGGAATATTACTCAGCTATCAAAAACAACGACTGTATGAAATTCGTAGGCAAATGGTTGGAACTGGAAAATATCATCCTGAGTGAGCTAACCCAATCACAGAAACACATACATGGTATGCACTCATTGATAAGTGGCTATTAGCCCAAATGCTTGAATTACCCTAGATGCCTAGAACAAATGAAACTCAAGATGGATGATCAAAATGTGAATGCTTCACTCCTTCTTTAAAAGGGGAACAAGAATACCCTTGGCAGGGAAGAGAGAGGCAAAGATTAAAACAGAGACTGAAGGAACATCCATTCAGAGCCTGCCCCACATGTGGCCCATACATATACAGCCACCCAATTAGACAAGATGGATGAAGCAAAGAAGTGTAGACCGACAGGAGCCGGATGTAGATCGCCCTGAGAGACACAGCCAGAATACAGCAAATACAGAGGCGAATGCCAGCAGCAAACCACTGAACTGAGAATAGGACCCCCGTTGAAGGAATCAGAGAAAGAACTGGAAGAGCTTGAAGGGGCTCGAGACCCCATATGTACAACAATGCCAAGCAACCAGAGCTTCCAGGGACTAATCCACTACCTAAAGAGTATACATGGACTGACCCTGGACTCTGACCTCATAGGTAGCAATGAATATCCTAGTAAGAGCACCAGTGGAAGGGGAAGTCCTGGGTCCTTCTAAGACTGAACCCCCAGTGAACTAGACTGTTGGGGGGTGGGCGGCAATCGGGGGAGGGTGGGGAGGGGAACACCCATAAGGAAGGGGAGGGGGGAGGGTGATGTTTGCCCGGAAACCGGGAAAGGGAATAACACTCGAAATGTATATAAGAAATATTCAAGTTAATAAAAAAAAAAAAAAGGAATAACCAGAACGTATTAGACAATCAATTAATACACTCACTTCAGATGCTACCTTGTGGAGTGACAGGCAGTGAAAGGTATCCTGATTCCTGGTCAAGATAAGTGGAATCCCTAGGAGGCCCTAAAAGGGATGGCAGGTGCATTCCCAGTCTCCCAGAATATCAGGGTCTCACATAGCTGCCCCCCGCCAAAGACCCCTATAGAAAGGTTTGAGACAGAGCAGTCATGTAGGACAATGCCTCAAGCCCCTCCTCCACAGGTGAAGACATGACCACAGGTCACATAAGCTCAAGACAGATCAGTCCTAGAGACAAGAACATGCCCCTGAATAAGTAGATGAGGTCTTCCCAAGTTCTCAGGCCAAACCAATAAAAAGACACTGACCCATCCAAAAAACTGCATTTAAGTGTTGTGTTCAGAATTAAAGTTGTGCAAGAATTATTCCATCATCTAAGAGTTTCTGTCATAAGCGCTGTAACACCACTGCTTGAGGAAGAGATCTGCTTCCCCTGAGATCACTGCCAGAAGCTCCCCTGCACCCCTTGTTGGCTAGTCTCCTGCTAGCTCAGCCTGGCCTGAGCAACCAAAGCAGCAGGCAGTGGCTGAAGGGAGGACCAGCAGCTGGCAACAGAGAAAGCTGTTCCCCCTCCCTGCCCGATTTCTCTCCTCATTGCCAGAACCCACACACCTAACTGGGTGAGAGATCTTGGTGAAGAGCACCAGAGCCCTGCACTACCTCTCCTCTCAGCAGTTTTGCTTGTAGCTCCTTATCAAGGTGTATAACTATATATAATAATTAACAAGTCAAATTGTAATTGTAGCAGTCTACATGGTTAGATGGTTCTGACCCAGAAAAAATATTTCCTCCTTCCATTTTCCTCCTTTCACTATTGATTTTGTTATTGTTCGGGTCTCAATTAAGAAGCCATTTCTAGGAGAGACTGCTCCACAAGTATGTTTCTAGTATTATGACTTTTACAATTGTTTTGCTTTTTCTTTCATGATGTTGCCTCAGTTATAAATTCAGGAGCTGTGACCTAGGTGTCATACTGGGTCAGGCCTCCCCAATTGATCTTTACATTTTGCCCAGTTGAAGCTCTCTGTGATTGTCTCCACTTGCTATAAACAGAATTTTTTTTGGTGAGAGGTGTTAGTTACACTAAATTGTTGGTTTAAGGCGAAAATTTAGAATGTAGTAACGAATTATGCTTGCCCTGCAAAAAGACAGATTATCTTCTAAGATCCATGATCTTATTGGCCCAAAGAAATTTGATAAATTTCTAGAACCAGGCATAAGTTATCTCGTGTTGAGTGGACATTACATCCAGTTAGACACATAGTGACCACCAGCTTAAGCAGAGAGAAGCTCAAAGCAATTCCACTAAAATTAGGAATTAGACAAATTAGCCTACTTTCTTCATGCCCATTCCATATAATACATGCAATCTTAGCTAGAATAATAAGACAACTGAAGGATACAACTTGAAAAGAAAGAAGTCAGTGTTTTTACTTGCAGGTGATATGATAATATACTTAAGTGAACCAGAAAATTACATCAAAAAATTCCTACAACTCATAACCACTTTCAGCAATGAAACTGGATACACAATTAACTCACAAATACCACTAGCTCTCCTACATATAAATGACAAATGGACTGAGAAAAATCAGGAAAATAGCACCCTTCACAATAACCTCAAATAATACAAAATATCTAGGGGAATCTCTAACAAGGTAAGTGAAAGACTTGTATGATAAAATTTTCAAATCATTAAAGAAAGAAATTGAATAAAGTATCAGAAGATAGAAATACTCGAGACCCCATATGTACAACAATGCCAAGCAACCAGAGCTTCCAGGGACTAAGCCACTACCTAAAGACTATACATGGACTGACCCTGGACTCTGACCTCATAGGTAGCAATGAATAGCCTATTAAGAGCACCAGTGGAAGGGGAAGCCCTGGGTCCTGCTAAGAATGAACCCCCAGTGAACTAGATTGTTGGGGTGAGGGCGGCAAGGGCGGGAGGATGGGGAGGGGAACACCCATAAAGAAGGGGAGAGGGGAGGGGGATGTTTGCCCAGAAACTGGGAAAGGGAATAACACTCGAAATGTATATAAGAAATACTCAAGTTAATAAAAAAAAAAGAAAGAAAGAAAGAAAAGAAAAGAAATATCTTCCATGGTCATGGATCAGTTTAATTAACAGTAAAACTAGTCATCCTACCAAATGCAAACTAAGGATTCAATGAAATCCCCATAAAAGTTCCAAAATAATTATTCACAGATTGTGAAAGGATAACCTTCAGCTTCATATGAACACACACACAAACAACAAAACTAGGATATTTGAAACAATCTGGGACAATTAAAAAAAAACTACAGAAAATATAAGCATCCCAGATTTTGAAGTATGTACCAGAACTATAGTAATATAAACATCATGGAATTGACACAAAAACAGATATATTAATCCATAGAACCGTGTGAAAATTGCAGAAATATGTTCACTTATCTAGGGACACTTGTTAATATGGTTGGTAGGTTGGTTGGTTGGTTGGTTTTTTCTGTTTGTTTTGTTTTGTTTTTTATAAGGAGGAAAAAAATCAGAAATACACATTGGGAAAAAAGATATCATCTTCAACATACAGTGCTGGTCAACCTGGATGTTGCATTTGGAAGGAACCAAATAAGTCCATACTTATGACCCCGAATAAAACTTAACCTCAAATGGATGGAATACCCCAACATAACGCTAGGCCCACTAAATGTGATAGAAGAAACATTTGGAATAGCCTTGAACTCATAGACACAGGAAAAGACTCTCTCTGATCAGAACACCCATAGCACAGGGTCTAAGAACAATAATTAATAAATGGGACCTTATGAAACCGAAAATCTTTTGCAAGGCAAAAACATCATCAAAGGAAAAACAGCAGCCTACAACATAGGAAAAATTCTTCATGAACTTAATATTGAACAGAGGGTTGATATCCAAAATATATAAAGAACTCAAGAAATTTGACATCAGCAAACCAAATAGCCCAATTTAAAATGAGGTACAGATCTAAACAAAGAATTCTAAGGAGACAAATATCTAATGGCAGAGAAGCACTAAAGAAATATTGAATATTCTTAGTTATCAGGGAAATGCATATCAAAATGATTCTGAGATTTCAACTTACACTCCTCAGATTAGCTAAGAGCAAAACTCAAGGAACAACACAAACTGGCAAGGATATGGAACAAAGGGAATACTCTTCCATTGCTGGTGGAACTACAAACTTATACAAGCTCTTTGGAAATAAATTTGGTTGTTTCTCATAATTAGGAATAGTTCTACTTCAAAACCTAGCTGTAATACTCCTGGACATACACCCAAAAAAATGTTCCACCATCCCACAAGGACACATGCTCAGAGCAGCTTCATTTGTATTAGTCAGAAACTGGAAACAATCAAGATGTCCCTCAACAGAAGAATGGATACAGAAAATATGATAGATTTACCTAGTGGAATATTACACTGGTATTAAAAACAGTGGTATTCTGAAATTTGCAGGTAAATTGGTGGAACTAGAAAAGATCATCCTGAATGAGGTAACCCAGATGCAGGAAGACAAACATGGTCCAAATATGGTTTGTATTCCTTTTTAAGTGTCCATTAGGCTTAAATTGCAGGATAACTATGCTGCTGTCTACAGACCAAAAGAAGTCAAGTAACACGGAAGGCATAGGAGCACACTTGAATATCACTGAATAGAGGAAATAGAATAGACATCATGGTGGATGGAGGAAGGGAACTAAGTTGGGAGAGATGAAGATGGGAGCAAGAGGAATATATATAAAATCTTCTGTAATCTTTGGGATGAGCTACAAAGCTAGCATAATGGAAGTTCCCATGAAAGCATGAGGGGGCATAGCTAGGACTTCTAGCAATTACATCTAGAAATGTCCATCTCCAGTAACCAGAAAATAATTCCAATGGTGGAACATGGACGTCAACCCAACCATAAAAACTTTGACCCACAATTTGTCTTACCTACAAGAGATGCAGGGGTAATTATGGAAAAGAAATTGAGACCCATGCCATGAGAGTACCTACCCAGACACAACAAATAATTTGCTGCTATATTTGCAGAGAGGAGCCTAGCATTTCTGTTATCTAAGTGGCTTCACTCAGAAGCTATGATAACAGATGTAGAGACCTATAGCTAAACGTTAAGTTAGAGCTTGGGAAATCCTGCTGAAGATTGGGAAGAAGGATTAAAGGATACAGAGAGGTCAAGGACACCACAAGAAAACCTACAGAATCAACTAAACTGAGCCCATAGGGGCCCCCAGAAACTGAATTGCAAAGAGAGAATGCATAGAATGAAGATTGGCCCTTTGCACATACAGAACAGTTGTACATCTTGATGTTTATGTGAGAGTCCTAACATATGAAAATATAAATGTTATAGAAGACAACTTAAATTATATACACAGTGCAAGTTTCATCTTGCTTACTTATTTAAAAAAAAAACACTGGTAGCTAAAAGAAGTAAATGTAATTATAGGAAATTTAATTATTACACAGCAGAGTAAACAATAAGTATGATCAAGTGAAAGCCTACACAAAATGTGATATATTTGAGTAACACATCTGATAAGAAATTTATGTTCACAAAATATTGCTCCAAATATTCAATAGCAAAATTCAACCTTATTTACAAACAGAAAAGCAAAAATAGACATTACTTAGAATAAGATAAAAGGAAAACAGTCTTAAGAATGAAGTTTATATCACCAAGAATATGGGAGAAATAAAAAAAAAATATATAGTGAAATGTCACGTCAACTTCTTTTTTTTTTTTTATTAACTTGAGTATTTCTTATTTACATTTCGAATGTTATTCCCTTTCCAGGTTTCTGGACAAACATCCCTCTAACACCTCCTCCTCCCCTTCTATGGGTGTTCCCCTCCCCATCCTCCCCCCATTACTGCCCTACCCAACAATCACATTCACTGGCGGCTCAGTCTTAGCAGGACCAAGAGCTTCTGCTTCCACTGGTGCTCTTACTAGGCTATTCATTGCTACCTATGAGGTTAGAGTCCAGGGTCAGTCCATGTATAGTCTTTGGGTAGTGGCTTAGTCCCTGGAAGGTCAGGTTGGTTGGCATTGTTGTTCATATGGGGTCTCGAGCCCCTTCAAGCTCTTCCAGTCCTTTCTCTAATTCCTTCAACAGGGGTCCCGTTCTCAGGTCAGTGGTTTGCTGCTGACATTCACCTATGTATTTGCTGTATTCTGGCTGTGTCTCTCAGGAGAGATTTACATCCGGTTCCTGTCAGCCTGCACTTCTTTGCTTCATCCATCTTATCCAGTTTGGTGGCTGTATATGTATGGGCCACATGTGGGTCAGGCTCTGAATGGGTCTTACTTCTGCCTCTGTTTTAATCTTTGCCTCCCTATTCCCTGCCAAGGGTATTCTTGTTCCCCTTTTAAAGAAGGAGTGAAGCATTCACAGTTTGATCATCTGTCCTGAGTTTCATGTGTTCTGTGCATCTAGGGTAATTCGAGCATTTTGGCTAATAGCCACTTATCAATGAGTGCATACCATTTGTGTTTTTCTGTGATTGGGTTAACTCACTCAGGATGATATTTTCCAGTTCCCTCCATTTGCCTATGAATTTCATAAAGTCATTGTTTTTGATACCTGAGTAATATTCCATTGTGTAGATGTACACATTTTCTGTATCCATTCCTCTGTTGAAGGGCATCTGGGTTCTTTCCAGCTTCTGGCTATTATAAATAAGGCAGCTATATGAGCATAGTGGAGCATATGTCTTTGTTATATGTTGGGGCATCTTTTGGGTATATGCCCAAGAGAGGTATAGCTGGGTCCTCAGGTAGTTCAATGTCCAATTTTCTGAGGAACCTCCAGACTGATGTCCAGAATGGTTGTACCAGTCTGCAATCCCACCAACAATGGAGGAGTGTTCCTCTTTCTCTGCAACCTCGCCAGCATCTGCTGTCGCCAGAGTTTTTGATCTTAGCCATTCTGACTGGTGTGAGGTGAAATCTCAGGGTTGTTTTGATTTGCATTTCCCTTATGACTAAAGATGTTGAACATTTCTTTAGGTGTTTCTCAGCCATTCAGCATTCCTCAGCTGTGAATTCTTTGTTTAGCTCTGAACCCCATTTTTTAATATTCGGCTCCCTGCAGTCTAACTGCTTGAATTCTTTGTATATTTTGGATATAAGCCCTCTATCTGTTGTAGGATTGGTAAAGATCTTTTCCCAATCTGTTGGTTGCTCATTTGTCCTAACCACAGTGTGCTTTGCCTAACAGAAGCTTTGCAGTTTTATGAGATCCCATTTGTCGATTCTTGATCTTAGAGCATAAGCCATTGGTGTTTTGTTCAGGAAATTTTCTCCAGTGCCCATGTGTTTGAGGTGCTTCCCACTTTTTCTTCTATTAGTTTGAGTGTATCTGGTTTGATGTGGAGGTCCTTGATCCACTTGGACTTAAGCTTTGTACAGGGTGATAAGCATGGGTCGATCTGCATTCTTCTACATGTTGACCTCCAGTTGAACCAGCACCATTTGCTGAAAATGCTATCTTTTGTCCATTGGATGGTTTTGGCTCCTTTGTCAAAAATCAAGTGACCATAGGTGTGTGGGTTCATTTCTTGGTCTTCAATTCTATTACATTGTCACCTTAACTTCTTGAAAAGGTTTATTATCACATAGAAAATACAATGGGCTGGTAGGAATATTGGAAAAAAGGAATCCTGATAATGATAACATTTACATAAACATGAATATGTTCTTTAATTTATAGTAAATGAATTACTCCTGTGCGAAATTATTTTATTGATAGTGATACTGAATAAACTATGTTATAAATTTTCCACAATTAAGCTTATATCATATTTTAAGCTATTATATTATCTTAATTGCATTGTAACCAAACAGAATGCAGGAAGCTACTTCAATTTTTCATAGATAACATATTTTTTGTATTCTAATATGTAACTTATTTTACAAAGAGTAACATGAGCTTTGGAGCCCAGTCTATAGTAAGAAGTGTTTGGGTGGAATGTTTTATAGATGCCTATTAGGTCAATTTGTTCAATGGTGCCAGTTAACAGTGATATTTTACTCTTTACATTTTGTTCAGGTGACTTGTCTTTCAGTGAAAGTAAAGTACTGAAGTTAGCCAACTATTTTTGTATCAGAGGTAATCTATGACTCTATATCTCTTAGTGTTTGTTTTACAAAATTGAGTGTATCTGTTTTTGGTGTGATTAGAATGAAAATGTCCTCATAATGTGATATTCCCCTAATCAGTATGAATTGGCCTTTTCTGTTCATTCTCATTACTTTTGCTTTGAAATACAATAGTAATATTTGCTTGCTTCCTAGTTCTATTTACTTGGAGTACACTTTTCCATCATTTTACCTTAAAGAGATAGCTACCTTTGAGGCTGAAATGTATATTTTGGAAGCAACAAAAATATAGATTCTATCTTCTAACCTAAAATTGCTACACTTTTGTCTTTTTGTTGGGGAGGGTTCAGACCATTGATATTCTGTGTTATTATTGAAAGTTATTTATTGACTCCTATTATTGCATTAACTTTTTTGGTGTTTTCTTAGTCTTTAGTTTGTTAAGTGTTCTTGTATTGTTATTTATTTCCGACCACACACAATCCTGTTGCTTCTTGGATATTCTTTTTATATTCCCTCCAGTGTCCTCTATAGAGCTGAATGGAGGTCATGAATCATTTTAGACTGTTTTAGTTGTAGAAATAATTTGTTTCTTCTTCAATTGTAGCAGATAGCATAACTACCACAATAGTCTCAGTTGGCAGATGTGACATTTCAGGGCTTGCATTATCTTTTCAAGTCCTTTGGTTTGAAAAGCTTATATTGAATAATAAACTATTATTTTGACTGACTGCCTATATAGGACACTTGCCTTTTCTCCTTTAAAGTGTTCAATACCCTTTTAACTAGTATTTTTGCTATTTAAAATATGAAATGTGGAATTTGTTAATCCAATTTTCTGTACTATATGTCTTGTTTACCTAGATTAGCATCTCTTTTTCTGTGTTGAGGTATTTTTCCTAAAATTTTATTAAAAATATTGTCTATGCCTTTAGTATACAATTCTTATTCCTTTTTTGTATGTTCACACTTTGTAAACTTGACTTTACATTCTGTCCCAAAACTTGTTCATGTCTTGCTGATTTGTTTTTAGATTTCTCATTGATCCTGTCGAAATGATTTTGAATTCCCCTTCTTCAAGATCTGATATGCTGAACTAACGAATTCTGATATAACCCAGTCAGTTGGTAAAGCTTTCCAATGAGCTTCTTATATAACCTATTGACATTTTATTATGTTTTCATATCAATTGTTTGATTGTGAGTTTCTTTTTAGCAGTATTTCTTTTTATTGAGTTCTCATTTCAAATAATTAGTAGAATCATTTGACTTCTCATTTCCTTTCATGATGTATTTATTTGGTCTTTAAATTCCTTAAATGTTATTACAATTCTTCTCTTGAGGTGTGTGTGTGTGTGTGTGTGTGTGTGTGTTGTGTGTGTGTTGTGTGTGTGTGTTGTGTGTGTGTGTGTGTGTGTGTGTGTGATTTGACATGTATCCCTCTCCCTGAAGACAAATACAACAGCACCACTAATTTAGGTTTGTGACTTGTCGTTTGGATGTGTGGTAGTTTTGTACTACAGCAGGACTGGCTCATTTGCAATTAGTTGGTTGAGATTTTATTTACTTGTTCATTTATTCAAGCCACATTTTTTTTCTTTCAGTGTAGGATTCTAGTGGAATAAATGATAATAATGTTGAGGTATCAGTTGTTTTTGTTGGCCTGGTGTTCAGTGCTCCATAGTCTGTCACTAGTTCTTCAAGACCACAACCTACAAGGACAGTCACTATCCTAGGGTAAATCTTCAGTAAAGATAGAGGTTGGAGGAGTAGAAGGCAGGAAATAATCAAACTCAGAGCTGAAATCAACCAAGTAGAAACAAAAAGGACTTTATAAAAAATCAACAGAAATAAAGCTGGTTCTTTGAGAAAATCAACAAGATAGATAAACCCTTAGACAGACTAACCAGAGGACAAAGAGAGTTTATCCAAATTAACAAAATCAGAAATGAAAAGGGAAACATAACAACAGAGCCAGAGGAAATTCAAAAAATCATCAGATCCTAATACAAAAGCCTATATTCAACAAAACTTGAAAATCTGCAGGAAATGGACAATTTCCTAGACAGATACCAAGTACCAAAGGTAAATCAGGAACAAATACAACATTTAAACCGCGCCATAACTCCTAAAGAAATAGAATCAGTTATTAAAGTCTCCCAACCAAAAACAGCCCAGGTCCAGATGGGTTCAGTGTAGAATTCTATCAGACCTTCATAGAAGACCTCATACCAATACTATCCAAACTATTCCACAAAATTGAAATAGATGGAACACTACCGAATTCCTTCAATGAAGCCACAATTACTCTTATACTAAAACCACACAAAGACACAACAAAAAACAGAACAACAGACCAATTTCCCTAATGAATATCAACTCAAAAATACTCAATAAAATCCTTGCAAACCGAATGCAAGAGCACATCAAAACAATCATCCACCATAATCAAGTAGGCTTCATTCCAGGGATGTAGGAATGGTTTAATATACAGAAAACAATCAACTTAATCCACTATATAAACAAACTGAAAGATAAAAATCACATGACCATTTCATTAGATGCTGAGAAAGCATTTGACAAAATTCAGCACCCCATCATGATAAAAGTCCTGGAAAGAACAGGCATTCAAGGCCCATACCTAAACATAGTAAAAGACATATACAGCAAACCAGTAGCTAACATTAAACTAAATGGAGAGAAACTTGAAGCAATCCCACTAAAATCAGGGACAAGACAAGGCTTCCCACTCTCTCCCTACTTATTCAATATAGTTCTTGAAGTCCTAGCCAGAGCAATCAGACAACAAAAGGAGATCAAGGTGATGCAAATTGGAAAAGAAGAAGTCAAAATATCACTATTTGCAGATGATGTGATAGTACACTTAAGTGATCCCAAAAGTTCCACCAGAGAACTACTAAACCTGATAAACACCTTCAGCAAAGTGGCTGGGTATAAAATTAACTCAAATAAATCAGTAGCCTTCCTCTACACAAAAGAGAAACAAGCCGAGAAAGAAATTAGGGAAACAACACCCTTCATAATAGTCCCAAATGATATAAAATAACTCGGTGTGACTTTAACCAAGCAAATGAAAGATCTGTATAATAAGAACTTCAAACTTCTAAAGAAAGAAATTGAAGAAGACCTCAGAAGAGGGAAAGATCCCCCATGTTCATGGATTGGAAGGATTAATATAGTAAAAATGGCCATTTTACCAAAAGCGATCTACAGATTCAATGCAATCCCCATCAAAATAACATTCCAACCCTTCAGACAGTGAGACAGAAAAATTTGCAAATTCATCTGGGATAAAAAGAAAACCAGGATAGCTAAAACTATCCTCAACAATAAAAGGACTTCTGGGGGAAATCACTATTCCTGAACTCAAGCAGTATTACAGAGCAATAGTGATAAAAACTGCATGGTATTGGTACAGAGAAGGAGAGATAGACCAGGGGAATAAAATTGAAGACACAGAAATGAACCCACACACCTATGGTCACTTGATTTTTGACAAAGGATCCAAAACCATCCAATGAAAAAAAAGATATTATTTTCAGCAAATGGTGCTGGTTCTACTGGAGGTCAACATGTAGAAGAATGCAGATCAATCCATGCTTATCACCCTGTACAAAGCTTAAGTCCAAGTAGATCAAGGACCTCCACATCAAACCAGATACACTCAAACTAATAGAAGAAAAAGTGGGAAGCACCTCAAACACATGGGCACTGGAGAAAATTTCCTGAACAAAACACCAGTGGCTTATGCTCTAAGATCAAGAATCGACAAATGGGATCTCATAAAACTGCAAAGTTTCTGTAAGGCAAAGGACACTGTGGTTAGGACAAAACGGCAACCAACAGATTGGGAAAAGATCTTTACCAATCCTACAATAGATAGAGGGCTTATATCCAAAATATACAAAGAATTCAAGAAGTTAGACTGCAGGGAGACAAATAGCCCTATTAAAAAATGGAGTTCAGAGCTAAACAAGGAATTCACAGCTGAGGAATGCTGAATGGCTGAGAAACACCTAGAGAAAAGTTCAACATCTTTAGTCATAGGGGAAATGCAAATCAAAACAACCCTGAGATTCCACCTCACACCAGTCAGAATGGCTAAGATCAAAAACTCTGGCGACAGCAGATGCTGGTGAGATGTAGAGAAAGAGGAACACTTCTCCATTGCTGGTGGGATTGCAGACTGGTACAACCATTCTGGAAATCAGTCTGGAGGTTCCTCAGAAAATTGGACTTTGAACTACCTGAGGACCCAACTATACCTCTCTTGGGCATATACCCAAAAGATGGCCCAATATATAACAAAGGCACATGCTCCACTATATTCATAGCAACCTTATTTGTAATAGCCAGAAGCTGGAAAGAACCCAGATGCCCTTCAACAGAGGAATGGATACAGAAAATGTGGTACATCTACACAATGGAATACTACTCAGCTATCAAAAACAATGACTTTATGAAATTCATAGGCAAATGGATGGATCTGGAAAGTATCATCCTGAGTGACGTAATCCAATCCCAAAAAAACACACCTAGCGTGCACTCATTGATAAGTGGCTATTAGCCAAAATGCTCGAATTACCCTAGATGCACAGAACACATGAAACTCAAGAAGGATGACCAAAATGTGAATACTTCACTCCTTCTTTAAATGGGGAACAAGAATACTCTTGGGAGGGAATAGGGAGGCAACGTTTAGAACATAGGCAGAAGGAACACCCATTCAGATCCTGCTCCACTTGTCGCCCCTACATATAGAGCTGAAAGATCCCTAAAGAGAGATCTTTACTCAAGTCTTGGGAAATCGCCGACCCCAGACACAGAGAGACCATTTTGGTTGTAGTACACAAAGGTGAAGTTTATTATGGAGACCTATTATGGAGATCTCCGGGCCGACACGTATCCCAAGCAGGAGACACAGGTGTTGACCCAGAGCCGCTAGGAGAAGAACTATTTAAAGGGAAAAACCACAAGAAGCAGGGGAAGGGGTAGATGTCAGGGGGAAATGCCAAAGATGCCACAAGGAGGACCTCCCAGAGTCACAGGACAGTCCTCACATCTTCACTGTTTTATCGTCAGCTAGTTCCTGGAACAGGGTGGTTACTATGGCCGGAGGGAGGTCAGGTTGTCCTGACTCCTCTAGTGTAGGATCAGCTAGTTTTCGAAGCAGGCCTCTCCTTTGTCCTTCTAGGGTACATGTTTGTTGGAATTGATGAAACTCCTGCGCCTGATTAGCATCTGGATAGGCTTGGCTCTGGCTCCTCGGAACTCTATCTGCAGAACACAATGACTAGAACAGTATACAATAAGGACTTGGACAAACATCACAGGGGTAGGGCTTATTACTCTTTTACTCACGTATGTCCGGAGTCATTCGGAGGGCTGGTGAATGAGTCAGTACCAGATGCCCTGGAATTTTTAATTTTCTTACCTGCCTTAAGACACCATCTCTCATTCCCCTCTTCTTCTACTAAGTAATTCTAATCTTAGAATTTTGATATCAAGTCTCGTATTCAGACTTACCAGTTGTTCTAACTGACTGGTACTGTTGTCTCAGAACCATGAACTGCACAGCACCCACTCGATTTTTAACAAAAGTAATTAACCGGTTTGCCATGTAGGGGCCAAAAACTAAAACCAAGAAAATTATTAGTAATTGCCCAGCTACAGCAGAGGGTAGGGTCGTCATCCAGGGAGACCAAATGAACCAAGACTCAAAACATCCTTGTTGAGTGCCTCTATCTTTTTGTCTCTTGTCTAATATTTTTCAAAGTTTATTCATGGAGTCCTTAATTACTCCTGGATGGTCTACATAGAAGCAACATCCTTTTTTTTTTTTTTTGTAGCACACAGAACTCCTTTAAGGAATATCTACCTCTGAGAGGGAGGTTAGGGATTGCTAAAAAGTCTTTTGTTACTCTTTCTATATCTAAGTCAATGGCAGGTCTGAATTCACCATAAGCCTTGTGTTGCAGGGCAACAGCAGATGTCCTTGTAGCTGACCTTGCAGTACCTAAACTCTTTAGTATCAGGATTCCAATCTGGACACTATCTGAACCTACACACAATAGTCATGACTGCCTTTTGGAACTTCTAAACTTATACAGGTTGTGATCCCTGAGGCACAGTCCCAAGAAGCATTAGGAGTACTAACATATGCAATGTTACATCATTTGCAATAGAAATCAGGCCTATCTCCACACCTATCCTGATGAAACCCAGGGCAAACAGGAAATTCTTGTTTCTAAAGCACACTCCTCAAGTGAGCATTTTAGCAACCTCCCAGTCATGTCTCTGAGGTATCCACTTATCTGATGTGCAAGTCTAGGGAGCTTTTTGAAGATCCGAGTCTCCCTCTAAGTCCCAACTCTCAGCCCCAACAGTGAGTACGAGGTTGGTGAGGGCTGAGACTTGACAGCTGTCAGGGTGGTCAGCAGCACCAGGTACTGTCCTTTCCCGAGAAGCTCAGGTGTCTGGGCTCGGTGCCGTCATATGTAGCCGAGTCTCCTCACCTGTAGATCTTAAAGCCTGGCATACAAATCATTATTTTTATGACATGTTGGTTCAATAAAATCATCTAATACAGTCAGAGGAGCTGAGGTCCCATATAAGATCTCAAATTGGGTAAGGCTGAATCTGGAAGGGGTATTTCTTGCTCTGAAGAGAGCAAGAGGGAAGGAGTGCCACCCAGTCTGCACCAGTCTCCATGCTCAGTTTGGTCATGGTCTCTTTTAGAGTTTTATTTATTTACTCTACCTGTCCTGAACTTTGAGTTCTGTAAATACAATGTAATTTCCAATCGACCTCTAAATACTTGGCCACACCCTGGCTTACCTTGGCAACGAAAGTAGGGCCTTTTTCTGACCAGATTACCTTGGGCACTCCAAATCGGGAGAAGATTTTTTCCAGTATCTTCTTGATGACTACGGAGGCCGTCTCTTGCTTGGTGAGGAAAGTTTCTATCTATTCCTATCTACAAGCACTAGGAGATACTTGTGATCATATTTTCCTGGTTTTATCTCAGTGACGTTCACTTCGACTTTCTACCAAATGCTCTAGGTCTCTTTGCCCTGTTTGCTTGCTAAGCAATCATTTACTGACATACCTTATAACTTTTTACTGCCTCTCTGGCTAGAATCTTAAAGTCTATTACATATACCTTAACTATTTGGCCAAGCTTCTTATATCCTGAATGAGTCCATTTCTGTATTTGTCAAAGTGAGTCTTTTGTTTGTTCTCTGGGGAATATAGTTTTCCCTCAAGTGAGCCATTGTCTTTTTTTCTTAAGCAATTTGGGCCTTTTCTTCTGTTGTACATTCTGAGTGAGGCCATCCCTTAGTCTGATCCTAGTTCCCAGTGGCTGTCTTTTGCAGGCCTATAACCAGGATAGGCTCCTGTATAGCCATTTTTCAAGCCACTTAATCTACTTTGTTATCCTGCCATGCTACTGAATTTCTTCCTTCCTGATATCCTGAGCAATGAATAATACTTACAGTTGTTGGCTTCACCAGGGCATCCAAGAGATGGTAAAGGCATCTGTGGCACTGATGTGCTGGGGTGTAGAGGTTCAGCCATCCCAGATGACATTTGTGTTGTCCACCATGGCAGCACCCACTTATGAAGAGAACTGTTCCCGTCTATAGACAAGGTAGCCTCAGCTTTCAGCAGGGGTCAATCAGCCAGTCGCATGGGCTGATTTCCTTTCCTCCACCAGTACTTCTGCCAGTACTTGACACTCGTGCTATGGTGGCTCCAGGACAGGATTGGGCAGCAAGGTGACCAGATTGCCTCCCACCTGTGGAGAATCTAGTCCATGTCAGCTGATCATTGGCCCCATCCTCTGGGACATTTTATTCAAAGGCAAAACATCAGCCACTCTACCACAGTGTAAGTCCTGGATTGAGTGATAATTGTTAGTGCCCAGATGGCAGGAACAGTGTGTTCCAGGCAGAACAACACTAAGCCACACATCTTTCAGCATCAGGTACTGGTGCACTGAGACAGGTCTTAAGTTCCACATACACAGTCTGCAGATATGCATACACTTGGTCTCACCCAGCCATTTCAACCCACGCAAGCCATTTTGGAGAGTAAATTTCTCATGAGCAAGGGATGGGGCAGTCAGGGATGACCATGAACTAGTGGGTTACCCAGCCCACACCAAGGTCCACTGTTCTTCGGGTAGTCCATAAGTATTGTTTGTTGCCAGTAGCACCCTTTACTCAAGGTCTTTTGCTGGACACTAGTCCATTTGGACGTAAGAGCACAGAGTGTTAGGCCCCCTGTATTCACAAAACAACTGGGTGGGCTTCCCTTCTATCTTTGTGCATAGCCAGCACTCTAGGACTGAGAGGGCTTGCCTTTGGGGCCACTGGAGAGACCCCTCTTGTTCTTCCTGGGGCAGTCACTGACCCAGTGTCCTTTTTCTTTGCATTAGGCACACCGATCTTTAGCCAGGAATTCTCTTCTGTTGCCAGGTACTGTCTTCCTATGTTCCCTAACTACTGTGGCC
Source organism: Rattus rattus (assembly GCF_011064425.1). Taxonomy (NCBI): domain Eukaryota; kingdom Metazoa; phylum Chordata; class Mammalia; order Rodentia; family Muridae; genus Rattus; species Rattus rattus. The sequence continues at coordinate 116,592,219 of NC_046154.1, forward strand.
AGTATATGTTCCTCTCTTGTCTTTTATCTCTCTTTAGCTCTCTAGCTTCCTCTTCTTTTTGTCTCTTTTCTTCTCTAGCTTCCTGCTCTTTTTACCTTCTTTTCTCTTTCTCTTCTCAGTCTCTCTGTTCAACCTTACTTTCTCTGCAACTTACACTAACTCTCTCAGCAACTTAGCTTAACCCCTCAAGTTTCTTCATATCTTTTCCTTACCTTAGCCAAATTGGTGGGGCGTTTTCCAGTCCCTCAGAGACCCACCAATGGAGTCTGGTGGTAGACCTGGCGCTTCCTACCTTCAGGTGTATTGAAGCCAACAGGCAGAAGTGAGGGCCTTCCATCCATGTCTGGAACATATTTTCTGGCCTCTAGTAGGATTCTGTATTTCGTGTAACACCTACTAACAAGCATCTCAAGTGGGATGGTGAAAAAACAAGAAGAGAGTCTAGAAGTTAGAGATCTGCGGAAAAGGACAAAAGCATTTAGTCACACAGAAAGACAATCAAAAGATTAACAGACAAAAAACAGAAGTTCACACAAAAACAAAAAAACAAACGGCAGCCATGAGATCACCACAAAACTAAACTGATTTAGATGAGAGCTTCCCTGAGCTCACCAACAACAGATGAAGGAGAGCGGATTCCACATCACTCTTCCTTCTCAACCACAGACAGGTGAAGGGGAGCGGATTCCACTTCACTCCTCCTTACCAAGGGGACACCAAAAACAGATGAAGGAGAGCAGATTCCACATCACTCTTCCTTCTGTCTGCAAAGTACAACAAACACACAACACAGAAGACTAACAAAATGAAAAGAGAGACAAGGATGTCTAAAACTAGTCGTCCTCTGCTACTGTTCCACAAGAAACCAAAAGCCAGATCATCCAGCAAGGTCATTAATCTCCTCACTTCACAGTGAGGAGATAGGAGGCAACAACTTCCTTCTGGGCCCCCTCCACCCTCGAGGCGTCTCCTAGGGTTGCAGCCTGCAGTGCTGGACACCTCTGTCCCCTGCAATCTTGGGATCCTCACGGACCTCCGAGACAGCTGCTGGAAAAACTGACCTGAGTCCCTCCTACCCAGAGTCGACTGGAAACAAAAACCGGTCCGTGTCATTCCTACCCGGAGACGACACGACTGGGGACAAAAGTAAAGGACAGACAGACACAGACTGACGAATGTGGCGCCGCTCACACAGAAACACTCAGACAAACATCCAACTCACCTCCAAGGGGTCTTCAGGGACTGGGGTGGTCTCAAAGATCCCAGACGAGCCCCCAAATGAAAGATACCTGAAGAGCGACCCTTACTCAAGTCTTGGGAAATCGCCGACCCCAGACACAGAGAGACCATTTTGGTTGTAGTACACAAAGGTGAAGTTTATTATGGAGACCTATTATGGAGATCTCCGGGCCGACACGTATCCCAAGCAGGAAACACAGGTGTTGACCCAGAGCCGCTAGGAGAAGAACTATTTAAAGGGAAAAACCACAAGAAGCAGGGGAAGGGGTAGATGTCAGGGGGAAATGCCAAAGATGCCACAAGGAGGACCTCCCAGAGTCACAGGACAGTCCTCACATCTTCACTGTTTTATCGTCAGCTAGTTCCTGGAACAGGGTGGTTATATATGCCGGAGGGAGGTCAGGTTGTCCTGACTCCTCTAGTGTAGGATCAACTAGTTTTCAAGCAGGCCTCTCCTTTGTCCTTCTAGGGTATGTTTGTTGAATTGATGAAACTCCCCGCCTGATTAGCATCTGGATAGGCTTGGCTCTGGCTCCTGGGAACTCTATCTGCAGAACACAATGACTAGAACAGTATACAATAAGGACTTGGACAAACATCACAGGGGTAGGGCTTATTACTCTTTTACTCACGTATGTCCGGAGTCATTCGGAGGGCTGGTGAATGAGTCAGTACCAGATGCCCTGGAATTTTTAATTTTCTTACCTGCCTTAAGACACCATCTCTCATAGCCACTAAACTAGATAAGATGGATGAAGCAAAGAAGTGCAGCCTGACAGGAACCGGATATAGGTCTCTCCTGAGAGACACAGCCAGAATACAGCAAATACATAGGTGAATGCCAGCAGCAAACCACTGACCTGAGAACGGGACCCCCATTGAAGGAATCAGGGAAAGGCCTAAAAGAGCTTGAAGGGGCTCAAGACCCCATATGAACAACAATGCCAACCAACCAGAGCTTCTAGGGACTAAGCCACTACCCAAAGACTATACATGGACTGACCCTGGACTCTAACCTCATAGGTAGCAATGAATAGCCTAGTAAGAGCGCCAGTGGAAGGGGAAGCCCTTGGTCCTGCCAAGCCTGAACCCCCAGTGAACGTGATTGTTGGGGGGAGGGCGGTAATGGGGGGATGATGGGGAGGGGAACACCCATATAGAAGGGGAGGGGGAGGGGTTAGGGGGATGTTGGCCTGGAAACTGGGAAAGGGAATAACAATCAAAATGTAAATAAGAAATACCCAAGTTAATAAAGATGGAGAAAAAAGAAGATAGAGGTACAATTGTTTGCATAATAATAATTCCTTAATTACAACTGAGGGTGGGAGTTCAGGGTTATTGATGGCACTTTGTATACAAAGTGTGTCAGTATGAATGCAACAAACAGAAATCAGAACAGGAGGAAAATGAAATGGAACTTGTCAGTGCCTGCACCGACACGGTACCGAGAATCGGGCGAAAGCCTGCGGGATTAAAGAAACACATACACACACACAGGTTATTCGTGTCAAGCCAGAAGAGGAAGAGAGACTCCTGTAGCTTTATTCACCACTTATATACCCAAATTCACCAGGTAGAAAATATCTGGGAAGCACAGTGGGAAACCCTGGCTTGTGACATCCTGGCTTGTGTCTTGGTAACAAAAGACTGACTATGTGACCTGAATTAATTAGGGAGAAATCCAAGAAGACGAGCCTAAATCTCAAGGACAAAGACCGAGAAAACAAAAGGCAGGATCTATTGACCACTGCCCAGGTGTGGCCCAGGTGTGTAGGTTCCACATGCATCAGCCAGGCTCAGCAGGGGTCAAACCCTGCAAGAGACCCAGAAGGGTCTGACAAGCTGGGTGAAACACTGCAGGGGACCCAGGAGGCTCTGACAGGAACTAATGATTAATATTAAGATTATGAAGGCAGAAAGCCTTTTGTAGGTATAAAAAGTGAAATAACAGCAGACAAGAAGATCTATTTTAGTGACATGGAATTTAAACCACAGTTACTCAAAAAGAAAAATATAAATTTCTAAGTTGTCATGTGAAAAAAAATAGTAGGATGAATAAAAACAAACCTACTAAAAACACTGTAGAAATAAAAACAAATCAAACAATGAAACAAAAAAATTTCCTTTGTAACCAAGTTGTACTTACAAATATAAAAGAAGGCAACCACATATAAATTTATTCTTTCCCAACCCCACACTTGCTCAAAAGCAGTATCCTGAGGTAGAAGAAATTAATGAAAATTTTCCTTAGTGTGGTTCTGTAGCTCTTCTCATTCCTAGAGATATCCTTTATGGAAGTTTGCTCAAATAGGGGAGAAAAATGGCAGCTTGGTGGGTGTTACTTCAGATTAAACCTATTTACTTTTTGTCTATGGACAGATGCCTGAGATCTATGGATATGTTTTCTTCTCCCCTTTATTTAATCTTCCTTGGATTTACACCCTTTATTTTTCTAGTGTAGAACATTCCACTGGTTCTTTCCAGGACCAGTTCCACCGTTCTCACAATTCAAGAAGTCCTATGTACCCTACTCTGGCTAAGGACCAGGCATCTCTGTGACAGCAACTGAATCCTGGAATTACTTGTCCTTTATTTTTATCATTTTTCAGTATGTATTTTACCTAAATATTTATTAATATTTGCCAATTTTCATATATATTCTTCAGTCTCAATTTGAACAGTAGATAATAAGTCAATTATGTCTATTTGATTAATTTCATGTATGTGAATATTATTTAGTAATAGAATAACAGAATCCAATAACAATTTATTTGAATTAAATCTGCTTACATATGGATGGGAATGGAGTTATTTTCTATATAATACATAACTTACCAGTGAAGAGTTAAATTTCAAAAAGAGCCGCCCCCTCCCCTTCCTTCACTCCCTGAGGATGGGTCATCCCCCTGCTGAGTGAGATGAGTCACCCTACTCACATTGCTAAGATACTAGGTTGCACTATGCTTTGCTGATGTAATTCCGAGCCAAAAGTAACTGTGCACCATTTGAATCAGCCAATCATGTGTAACCGAGCAAAATCCCCTGGCTTTCCCTATATAAACCCCTGCCTTTAGAGGCTCGTGGTCGGCTCCTCTATCTCCTGCGTGAGATGCGTGTTGTGTCTGCCCGAGACCTCGGTGTCGGCCCGAGATCTCATTAATAAAGCTGCCTCTTGTTGTTACATCAAGATCAGCTTCGAGTGTTTCCTGGGGCTCGCCGCCATTCCGTGACTGGAGCGAGAGTCTCCCGATTTTGGGGTTCTTTCATTTGTTCTTTCACCAGTGGCTACAGACAAGAAGACAATAAAAACAGTTTTTTTGTATTTTTATGTCTTTATATGTTGAGTTCTCCATGTATTATGTATGTCTGCATTGGATATGAAACTGACAAAGATTTTTCTCCCACTCTGTGTGTTTCCTCTTCCCTTGCCATACAGAGACTTTCTGTTTTATGAGATACTGTTTATTAGTTGTTGACCTTAATTCCTGCATGGATGCAGTCCTGTTCGGAAAGCCTCAGTTGCACCTATATTTTGTAGAATATTGTCAATGTTTTCTTCTAGCAGGTTAATATTTGGGAACCACATTGATGGTTTATGATCCATTGATAGTTTTTTCAAGCATGGTGATATATACATGTCTAATTTCATTTTTCTACATGTGAAGTCAGTTTTCACAGAAATAAGTATTGAAAATCCTATCTTTTCTCTAGTTTCATATTTTGGCATCATTATAAAATATGAAATGGCTTTAATTATATGTATTCATGTTTTGGCCTTCTAACCTGTTCCACTGATAAACCTGTCTGCTTTTGTGCCAGTACCATGTGTCTTTTATTGCTACAGTTCTGTAATAAATTATTAAAATATTGTAGAATGATCCTTTTTATATTGTTCCTTTTATTTAGGACTACTTTGGCTCTTCAGGGTTTTTTTTGTATTCCATATGCATTTTAGGATATTTTTATTCATATAAAGAACTTTGTGAAGATTTCAAGTGGGATTCTATTAATTATGTAAACTGATTTTGGTAAGACAATCATTTTTTTTTCCAGTTCTACCAATTCGTTGGTATGGGTGGACTATCCATCTCCTAGTCCCTTCCTCAATGTCTTCAGCGATGTAAAGTATTCATAGGGTTTGATTGTGTTGTTCAAGTACCCAAGAGGGAAAAGTAATTAATAGTCTCAATCATTTGTAAGTCTTTGGAACACAACAATGGAAACCACAAGACATACCCAATGATATAATCATGGTATTTGACAACTTGGGAATAACTAGCAGTCATGTCATTGGTCTTATGGTCCCCTCAATAAAAAGAAGTTCATTCCTGGTACTGTAAACCTAGCCAACCACCCATGACTGGTCAGACCACAGAGCCTAGAGAACCTATTACTGCTCTGTTCCCAACCAGTGCAGTTCCCAATTTCATATTCATATTTAAAATACATGTAGATTTCATGGCTCATCAAGAACTTTGTTTTAGCATGAAATAGATACCAAATCAGAAAATAGCAAATGTTTAAAATTCAAAGATAAACTGACTTTAGAACCTTTATCTAATTGATACATACATTACAACTTCTATGCTGCAGGGACATGAAAGAGGAGGGTTTGAAGGATTGTAACAGTCAAAGAACAATAACATATAAAAAACTGTACCTTCTATATATGATGAAAAATGCACCCATTAAATTTTAAGTATAGCTGCCTGAATATAAGCTGTACCTGAATATAATAAGTGCACCAGTGGATATGCAAACCAGGATGGAAATATAAGGTACTGCCCTGAGATAAATAGCTACAGGCAAATAATTGTTGGTAAGAGAGAATCAGGCTTCAGAGATGAGAACTAATTAGCTAAGCTTAAATGTATTTATATATAAACAATACTAAATAGTTTCAAAAGGTTGCATGGATATATGCATAACAAAAATAATAATTAAAGAAAAAGTCATGAATTTGCAAAGATGTTGTAAGAACTTAAGACTTGAAAAGGGAAGACTGCGCCCAGAACTGAAAGACAGTCTCTAGGAGCTCTGGCACACCTGAGAGCTGAGGGAAGACCAACCTTCAGCTCCAAGGGACCTGCCTGGTACCCTCAGGACACAGGATTGCAAGAGTAGTCTGGGACAGGATCCTTCAGATTTCAGCTTGCTCCTGGAGCTGACCCTCTGACACTGCTCTCTGTACCCAGATTCCATAGGGAGAAAGCCAGTCACCCAGGAGTGCTGACATACAGGTTTATAGGAAAGTCAAGCTACTGTCAGAGACAGCAGGGCAACTAACACCAGGCACAATCAGATGGTTAGAGGCAAGCACAGGAATCTAAGCAACAAAAACCAAGCCTTTCAATTGGCATCATGAAAGCCTATTTCTCCCACCAAAGCAAATACTGGATAATACTAACATATAGGAAAAGAAAAATTTGGATTTAAAAATCACATCTTATGAAGATGATGATAGAGGACTTTTAAAAGGACATAAGTAACTCCTTTAAAGAAATACAAGACAACACAGGTGAACAAGTAAAAGCTAGTAAAGAGGAAATACAAAAATCCCTTAAAGACTTAGAGGAAAACACAAACAGGTGAAGGAATTGAACAAAACCATCCAGAATCTAAAAATAGAAACAATAAAAAGACAAAAGTGAGACAACCCTGGATATAAAAACCTAGAAGATAAATCAGAAGTCATAGACGCAAGTATCACCCTCAGAATAAAAGAGATAGAAGTGAAATCTCAGGGGCAGAAGATACAAGAGAAAACATTGACACAATCGTCAAAGAAAATGTAAAACTCAAAAAGCCACTAACCCAAAACATCCAGGATCCAGCACACAATGAGAAGATAACACCTAAAGATAATAGTTATAGAAGGGAGAGAGGATTCCCAACTTAAAGGGCTAGTAAATATCTTCAACAAGATTATAGAACAAAACTTCTCTAACTTAGAGAGCTTCCCATAAACATACAAGAAGCCTACAGAACTCCAAATAGATTGGACTGGAAAAGAAATTCCTCCCATCTCATAATATTCAAAACACCAAGTGCATAAATAAATAAATAAATAAATAAATAAATAAATAAATAAACTAACTAACTAACTAACTAACTAACTAACTAACTAACTAAAAAAAGCATATTAAACCAGTAAGGGAAAAAAGTCAAGTAACATATGAAGCCAAATCTATCAGAATTACACCGGACTTCTCACAAGAGACTATGAAAGCCAGAAGATCCTGAGCAGATGTCATACAGACAATAAGAGAACACAAATGCCAATCTAGGCTACTATGTCCAGCAAAACTCTAAATTAACATATCTTTGAGAAACCAAGATATTCCATGACAAAACCAAATTTATACAATATCTTTCTACAAACCCAGCACTATAGAGGATAATAGATGGTAAACTCCAACACAAGGAGAGACACTACACTTTAGAAAAAGCAAGAAAGTAATCTTGCTGAAACAAACCCAAAAGAAGAGAGCCACGCAAACATAATTACACTTCTAACAACAAAACTAACAGGAAAAAACAATCTATTACTTAATATCTCTTAACATCAATGGACTCAATTCCCCAATAAAAAAACATAGACTAACAGACTAGATACCTAAAAAGGACCCAGCATTTTGCTTCATACAGAGTACAAAGCTGGAAAACAATTTTCCAAACAAATGGTTCCAAGAAACAAGCCCAAAAGTTATCAAATAGAAAAGAAAGGGCGCTTCATATTCATTGAAGGAACAATCCACCAAGGTGAAGTCTCAATCCCGAATAATTATGCTCCAAATGCAAGGGCACCTACATTCATAAAAGAAACCTTCCTAAAGCTCAAAGCACACATTGCATGTCACACAATAATAGCGAGTTTTCAACACCCGATTCTCAGCAATGGCCAGATCACAGAAACCGACACTAAACAGAGATAGAGAAAAACTAACAAAAACTATGAACCAAATTGGTTTAACAGATATCTATATACAATTTCATCACAATAAAAGAAGAATATACCTTCTTCTCAGGACCTCATGGTACTTTCTCCAAAATTGAACTTATAATGGGTCACAGAACAGGCTTTAACAGATACAAGAAGATTGAAATATCCCATGCATCCTATCAGACCACAAAGGACTAAGGCTGGTCTTCAGTAATAACAAAAATGATAGAAAGCCCAAATATACATGGAAGTTGAACGATGCTCTACTTAATGATAACTAGGTCAAGGAAGAAATAAAAAAAGAAATTAATGACTTTTTAGAATTCAATGAAAATGAAAGCACAACATACCCAAACTTATATGGGACACAATGAGAGCAGTGCTAAGAGGAAAACTCATAACTCCGAGTGCCTCTAAAAAAAAAAAAAGGAGAGAGCATACTAGCTGGAAGTATGATCAAAATCATGGCTGAAATCAACCAAGTAAAAACAAAAAGAACTATACAAAGAATCAACAAAACCAGAAGCTAGTTCTTTGAGAAAGTCAACAAGATAGACAAACACTTAGTCAGACTGACCAGAGGGTTAGAAAGTGTGTCCAAGTTAACATAATCAGAAATGAAAAGGGCGACATAACAAAAGAAACTAAGGAAATCAAAAAATCATCAGATCCTACCACAAAAGCCTATACTCAAAAAAAACTTTAAAAGCTGGATGAAATGGACAATTTTCTTTTTTTTTTTTTTATTAACTTGAATATTTCTTATATACATTTCGAGTATTATTCCCTTTCCCGGTTTCCGGGCAAACATCCCCCTCCCCCCTCCCCTTCCTTATGGGTGTTCCCCTCCCGACCCTCCCCCATTGCCCCCTCCCCCGCAACAGTCTAGTTCACTGGGGGTTCAGTCTTAGCAGGACCCAGGGCTTCCCCTTCCACTGGTGCTCTTACTAGGATATTCATTGCTACCTATGAGGTCAGAGTCCAGGGTCAGTCCATGTATAGTCTTTGGGTAGTGGCTTAGTCCCTGGAAGCTCTGGTTGCTTGGCATTGTTGTACATATAGGGTCTTGAGCCCCTTCAAGCTCTTCCAGTTCTTTCTCTGATTCCTTCAACGGGGGTCCTATTCTCAGTTCAGAGGTTTGCTGCTGACATTCGCCTCTGTATTTGCTGTATTCTGGCTGTGTCTCTCAGGAGCGATCTACACTTCTGCACTTCTTTGCTTCATCCATCTTGTCTAATTGGGTGGCTGTATATATATGGGCCACATGTGGGGCAGGCTCTGAATGGATTCTAGACAGATTCCAGTAACCAAAGTTAAATCAGGATCAGATAAGCCATCAGAAACAGTCCCATACTCTTAAAGAAATAGAACAGCTATTAAAAGTCTCTTAGGACCAGATGGACTTAGTGGAAAATTCTATCAGACCTTCATAGAAGACCTAATGCTAGTATTATCCAAATTATTCCACAAAATAGAATCAGAAAACACCAATTCCTTCTATGAAGCCACTATTATACTTATACCTAAACCATACAAAGACCCAACAAAGAAAGATAACTTCAGACCAATTTCCCTTATGAATATTGATGCAAAAATACTCAGTACAAATCTCACTAACCAAATCCAAGAACACATCAAGACAATCATCCATCATGATCAAGTTTGCTTCATTCCAGTGATGCAGGGATGGTTCAGTATACAGAAATCCTCCAAGGTAATCTACTGTAAAAACAAACACAAAGAAGAAAAACAGGATCATCTCATTAGATGCAGAGAAAGCATTTGGCAAGATTCATCACCCTGTCATGTTAAAAGTCTTGGAAAAAAATCAGGATTTCAAGGCCCGTAACAAAGCATAGTAAAAGCAACATAGAGACAACCAGTACCCAACATCGAACTAAATGGAGAGAAACTTGAAACAATCCCACTAAAATTAGGGACTAGAAAAGTTGCTCACTTTCTCCCAACTTATTCAATATAATACTTGAAGTCCTAGCCAAAGCATTCACAAAACAATAGGAGGTCAAAGGGATATAAATTGGAAAGGAAGAAGTCAAAACATCACTATTTGCAGATGATATGATACTATAATTAAATGACCCCAAAAGTTCCATCAGAGAACTACTAAACCCGATAAAGAACTTCAGTCAAGTGGCTGGATATAAAAATAACTGAAACGAATTAGTAACCTTCCTCTACTCAAAGGATAAATAGGCTGAGAAAAAATTAGGGAAACTACAGCCTTCACAACAGTTACAAATAAGAAAAAAACATCTCAGTGTGACTCTAACCAAACAAGTAAAAGATCAGTATGACAAGAACTTCAAGTCTCTGAAGAAAGAAATTGAAGATCTCAGAAGATGGAAAGATCTCCCATGCTCACGAAGTGGCAGGATTAATATAGTAAAAATGGCCATTTTACCAAAAGCAATCTTCAGATTCAATGCAATCCACATCAAAATTTCAACCCAATTCTCCATAGATTTAGAAAGAGCAATTTGCACCGTTCATTTGGAAAAAAACAGGATAGCAAAAACTATCAACAATAAAAAAAATTCTGGGGGAATCACCATCCCTGACGTCAAGCTGTTTTACAGAGCTATTGTGATAAAATCTATGTGGTATTGGTAGAGAGATAGGCAGGTAAATCAGTGGAATAGATTTGAAGACCAAGAAATGAACCCATACACATATGATCACTTGATTTTTGACAAAGGAGCTAAAACCATCCAGTGGAAAAAAGATAGTATTGTCAACAAATGGTGCTCATTCAACTGGCAATCAGCATGTAGAAGAATACAAATCAATCCATTCTTATCACCATGTACAAAGAAGTCCAACTGGATCAAGAACTGCCACATAAAACCAAATACACTCAAATTAGTAGAAGAAAAAGCATGGAAGAACCTCGAACACAAGGGTACTGGGGAAAATTTCTGGAAAAGAACACCAATAGCTTATGCTCTAAAATCAAGAATCAACAAATGGGATCTCTTAAAATTGCAAGGCTTCTTAAGGCCAAGGACACTGTCAATAGGACAAAACAGCACCCAACAGACTGGGAAAAGATCTTTACCAATCCTACATCCAATAGAGGGCTAATATCTAAAGTATTCAAAGAACTCAAGAAATTAGACTCCACAGAAACAAATAATCCTATTAAAAAAATGTGGTACAGAACTAAACAATGAATTTTCAGCTGAGGAATATCAAATGGCTGAGAAGTACCTAAAGAAATGTTCAGCATCCTTAGCCATCAGTGAAATGCAAATCAAAACAACCCTGAGATTCCACCTCATATCAGTCAGAATGACTAAAGTAAAAAACTCAGGTGATAATATATGCTGGAGAGGATGTGGAGAAAGAAGTACATTCCTCCCTTGTTGGTGGGATTGCAAACTGGTAGCACTACCCTGGAAATAAATCTGGAGGTTTCTCAGAAAATTGGACATAGTACTACCTGAGAACCCAGTTACACCACTCCTTGGTATATACCCAAAAGGTGCCCCAATATGTAACAAGGACACATGCTACACTATGTTCATAACAGCCTTATTTATAATAGCCTGAATCTGGATCGAACCCAGATGCCCTTCAACAGAGGAATGGATACAGGTATTATGGGAAGCTGGGAAGGGGTGGTTGGTTGAGTGGGGGAACACCCTCATTGAAGAAGGGGGGGGTTAAGATGGGGGCTTATGGACAGTAAACTGGGAAAGAGGATAAATTTGAAATTTAAATAAAAATATCCAATAAAAAATGAAAAGCAAAAAAAAAAAAGACTTGAAGAGGGAAAGGGTGAGATGGAGATAATGTAATTACAGTGCTTGTATATGAAGTTCTCAAAAGAAAATAAAATCAAAAATAATGTAAAAATCAGTTATTGTGATTAGATATCAATTAACTTCTGTATTTCATTAGCTTAATGTGTGGTCTAATGCACCCTTCCACTAGCCATGCTGCAAAACTAGTAGACTGCTAACAACTATCTGCTGTCCTTTCACGAATATGCCAATCACATCATGTCCATAATGCTGTATCTACACCACTCCTCCCCACCCTCTGGATTTCATATTTTTCATCCTGTCTTCCATAATTTTACTTGATAACCAAGGCAGAAAAATGTTGATATAGACGATCCCCTTAGAATTGAGTGTGTAACAATAACTCACTCTCAGCACAACCACCTAAGGTTGTGAATCTCCTAAATAACTGGTGTACACTGCACTAACATTTTCTCTGATTAACATTGGGCACAATACTATTCTGTCAGTATAAACATGAATATTTACAAGGCAGTTTGACATGTTCATGTTTATCAAAAACTGTTGAGTGTTCCTTCTTAAGACTAATAACCTGACCATTATATTTTTTATTTATTTGCCTATTTTTTATTCATTCATTTGTTTATTTATTTCCATTGTATGGGTCATTTGTCAATATGTATATCTGTGAACTACATGTGTGCCTGATGCATAGATGAAAAGAGAATAGGTACTGTGTAGCATTAAAAACCAGATGCCTTTGAGGAAGGACATAAGCAAAAGTATACATAATCTGTGCATCAGATCTGAGACCTACCCCAACTGTGCCTCTAGTAACCACATTTCTCTTTTTCATAAGCCTTGTAAAATAAAGCCTTAAGCTTTGAATAAATATTCCTTCTTACTTTGCGCTCTGTGTGGGCTTTCAACTTCATTCTTATTATTATGCCAAGATCCTGAAAATACCTGGGCCTGATTCCACACATTGGTAATCCCAGGAATGAATGTGCTGTGGAATGGGTTTCTAATCCAGTTAGGTCAGTATTATAATATGCAGGGTCTACTATTGGATAAGACCACTGGTAATTTTTTTGTTCTTGGTGACTAACTTAGATCCCAGTCTTTACATGAAAGTTTAAATAAATTTTATTGCTTAATTTCACTCCCCTGTCTCTCTCCTGGAACTCAATATGCATATATAGTTGTAACAGTTCTTATCTTTATGATTCTCCTGCTTTGTGTATCAGCCTTTCCAGCAGGGTATGTGCCACCACACTGATCTCAATGTATCAGTTATTGTAAATTGAATCTACTATGATCAAAGCTATCTATTTTGACCAATAACAATAGCTTCCAGTTCTTTGAGAACTGATGAAAACTTTTCATTATTATGTTACACCCTGTCATTAAATGCATGCTTGCTTAAGTGGATAGCAGATGAGACACTGTGTGCTCCTTTCGGAGAGGAAAGTGTCATTTGGCAAACACTATAAGAAAAGCATCTAGACAAATATTGTAGATACGACAGATTAATCCATACTATTCGAAAGAGGTTCTGTTTATCTAAATTCAGTAAAGATGCTCATGTAAATTCATATTATAACATATGATAAAGTGTCCTAATATTATAATTATATTCACATCACAATTGTGGAAGTAGTAACCATTTCAGCCATTTATAACAACTACAGTACTGAGTTTTGTGATCTAGCAATACTATTACTAGCAGTGTTCCTGAACTATGAACAACCCTGAAAGCTATAAGTAATTTAGTCATCATTTTGTACTTTTATATTTGTCATCAATTTTCTTTAGTTAAAAATAAAACTCACCTGAAGTAGCCACCTCCTGTAGCCAGGTAGGACTTCCAGTGGTGGGAGGGAACACCAACCCATCCACAAAATCTTCCACCCAAAATTCGTCTTACCTATAAGTGCTGGGACAAAGATGGAGAAGAAATCGAGAGAATAGCCAGTCAATGACTGGCCTAACTTGAGATCCCATAGGAGAGAGTCAAGTCTTGATATATTAATAATACTCTGCTATGCTTGCAGACAGGATCCTAGCATAACTTGTGTCCTGAGAGGCTTCATTAGAAGCTGAGGGAAACAGATGCAGAGACCCACCACCAAACAATAGGGAGAGCTTGGAGAATCTTGTGGAGGAATGGGAGGACTGAAGGAGCCAGAGGGGTAAAGGACACTACAAGAGGATCTAGAAAGTGAACTAAAGTGTGTCCATGGGGACTCACGGAGACTGAACCACCAACCAAAGGACATAAAGAAGCCTAGATCCAGCCCCTTACATATATGTAACAGATCTACAGCTTTTTCTTCATGTGAGTCCCCTAACAATTAGCACTGGGCTGTCTCTGATTCTATTGTGGGGCCTTTGGGCCACCTGTTCTTTAGCTGGGCTTCCTTGTCTGGCCTCAGTCATACAGGATACACTTAGTTCTGATATGACTTGATGTACTAGAGTGGGTGAGTACACTGGGAGAGCCTCCCTTTCTCTAAGGAGAAGGAAAAGGCAGGTAGGGGAAGAGTGTGTAAGGGTAGGATTAGGAGGAGAATAGAATGCTGGGCTGTGCTTAGGCTGTGAATAAATAAACTATTTAATGGAGAAAAAAGCCAAAAAAATAAAGCTCACTAGCTATTGTCATAAACTCAGTTTGCCAAGAACAATGTTTGATAGTTATAGACTGTGTTTGCTCTATTTTTACAGTTTACTTGACCAGATGACAGCATGAACTTCCATCTACAATGTACTTTATTGTGTACTGCAGGGCAAAACTGAGATCATTTTTGGAGTTCAAAGAACTGGTACAGGCAAAGCGTACCACTGAGTGGTTCTGTGTATCTCAACAAGTATAGCCATGCTCCAGAACCGCTGGAGAAGACTTCAATGTTACAATAGCACTGTTCTTGTATACAGTTGTGTTTTAGTAACTGAATTTGACTAGTAAGGCAGTTGTTGGATGTTGTGCACTGTGTGAAAATGAAACACAACAGATAAGACTGTTTGAGGAAGAATACTGATGATACATATTTTAATGCATCATGTCTCCAAATCATTCAACGTCACAGAAAAAAAAAAAAAAAAAAAGCATTGACTTCCAACAGAAAGATATTGTGCCAAAGGATGGCAGATACTTTGAGTCATTTAAAAAGGAAAAAATTGATATTAATCAGTATTGACAGTCTCCTATTACAAATTGTCATTGCTAAATTGATCATTTTAAATGTAATCCACAATACCTATCTTACTAAGTAGAGATTAAACTCAGTACTCATAAGTTTAGTAAGTACCAATAAAACTTGACATAAAGAGTCCTTAGATCTTCCAAAATTATTTAGTTTGTCTAAAATTAATAACTACAAGCTTGCTTCTACCTTCATGTAAGATCTCTTTCAATGTAGTCATAGAAGTGAAGAAAACTGTCTAATATGACAACCAAGCATTTTAATTTCAGAGCAGATTCAACATCATTCAGACTAATTTAAATTTTTCAATCCAAACTAAGAACTCCATCTACTATTATATTGCAAATGTTTCCCTTTATAGCAGTCTTTCTTCCTTACTTAATTTGTTTAAAAATTTATGAAAGTAAACTTCGAAAACTCACAATGAAAATGTGAAAAAATGGAAAAGGAAGAAGAAGATGCGAAAAATGATAGCAAAGATGTCTAAAACACTCATAAAGAATTATCTTTAACTACTTATCTAAAAGAACCTATAGTACATGTAAGTCTATGTGTACAAATATATTTGAAATTTAAATAAAAACTTCTCATATGGGCAGACAATGATCCCTCCAAGAACCAAAGACCACCTAACAAAATCCAAACCCTAATCTTAGAAGCCATCTTTGGGTCAATGTTGCACAGCAAACTCCTAAAACATACAGAGTATCTTACAGATATGAGTGCATGTATGTATGTATGTATGTATGTATGTATGTATGTATGTATGTATGTAAAAAGCAATAAAATCATGACAATAATAAGAGGACATGAAGTTGAAAGAGAACAAGGAGAGGTACACGTTAAAAGACAGATAAGTTAATTAACTTATAATAAGTTTGATTGAAGTAATTGTTATATGATGCCTTAATGAATTAAGTAATGTTATATAGCATTAGTGTGCAAATTTTTAAACTGTCATATATACACCTCAAAATATTAGAAGAAAAATTAGAATTATAAACTAGAGATAAGAATGGAGGTAATAGAAGACATCCAGAGGCCTGCCCACTGTTCGGCCTGCCCGAAATGGAGGCCAGTATAATGCCCAAGTGTGAGATGGAGAGATAGAAAAGAGAAAAGCAGAATGGATTGAGCCCTATAAAGCAAGACAGTCCTGAAGATGACAGGGTAATTAATAGTTTGATGTGAGTAGACTGCCTTGCTGCCTGAGGCCATGGTAAATGCTGGCTGTGCTACTGCTGAGGGCCACATCTGGGTCTATGACCATGCAATAGCAGGGGTCTGGGTCTATGTCTGTGGCCCGTGTTGCTACCAAAAGCTAGGCAAACATCTCTGATCTGCACTGCTGTCTGGTAGCTTGTTGATGTCAAGCACTGCACAGAGCTGGGCAAGACCCTCACTGGCAATGTCAGGCATTCTGGAGAGCTGTCCCCACCCCATCCCAGATGCACTACTAGGGAGAGCAGTCCCTAGACATCTCATCTGTATGTGTGTGATCTGAACTTGCAGTGAGCATGGGGGTTGGAAGCATCAGTGAGCTGGTCCCTAAGGGTGTGAGCTGACAAACTCAGCAACCAACCAGGCTAGATGCAAGGCATTGAATTGATCTACACCAATATATTCCCCACCAGTGAACTGCTAGAGCCCAGGGGCCAGTCCTGAAGATCCAAAACTAAAGGATCTCCATGACACAGGATATTGAAAAGGAGTCCTGTTAAGGATCCAGTATTGATAGTGTAGCACAAGCTACAGGCCTTAAACCAGCATTGCGTAAACATTTGTATGCTGTGTGACATACAATGACAATGACACACTGCAATTTCCATGGCAAGATTATTTGTTACTGTTGTTGTTTCTTTTTGTTTGTTTGTTTTCCTTTCTTTTTTTATTTGTTTTTATTTTTGCTTTATTTGGGTGGAGGTTGCCATGGAGAACGGTGACTATGAAGGGATAGGCAGATAAGTAGGACTGGAGGGCATGATGTGAAATTTAAAAAATACCCATTAAAAGTTTTAAAAATAGAGATAATAAATGTGGGTAATTTTTTAAATCTTGGGCTATAAAGAAAATCAAGATGTGGATAGTGAAGTGTAGGACAATAAAGATAAAAGTAGCATCGAGCCAGAGGATGAGACAGAAAGGTCATCATTGCCAGGTGAGAAGGGAGTTTTAGGGAGGGGCACTAAGATTTAGAGAGACAGATGAGTGTACTGTGAAAAGAAAAAAAATTATCCATTATCCAGCTGAGAGGAATAAAGTCACAGGGGAAAAAAATGCAAGGATTTCTTTTTAATAAAAGTTATAACTGCTCTTCTATTGCTGGTTGTCCACAAGAAAAGGAGGCAAAGCTGTAGGTGTTGATACTGAGAATGAGGTCTGCAGTAAAGGAATCTGACTCTCCTTGTCTGCTTGCCTCCTGTACTCACTGATGATTTCCTGAGAATTGAGAGTCATTCAGATAGGGCCTTATGAAATCATAAGAAGGTATGTAAGTCACCCATCAAATATCATTCATTGATAGGATTATGATGCAATATTTATCACCAAAAGGAAAATCAGTAGTCCTGGTTTTGTAATTTGTTATATTACCTTTCAAGTTCTCAAAAGTAAAATATCAGAATCTAGAATGTTACAGGATCAAATATAATCAGTCAATTTAATATGTAATTTATTTTTTATAAACTTCTTTTTATTCTTTATCTTATTATTAAGCAGAGTTGGCATGGCTATTCGAACACTGACAGTCTAAAAACAAGGGCATTTAGAGGATTTCCTGTTACATACGTACATACATACATACATACATACATACATACATATCTCAATAAATATTTGGGTGGGAGTGTATGTGTATGCTGTATCATACTCAAAACACTTCTAAGATAATAACAACCGAACATCAAAATAAAGTATTAAATCTATTAAATCTAAGGAAAGGTCTGTTGGCCATCTTCCATGGATGATTTCAAAGTGGCATTTTGCTGAAATTACTATGACATTTTTCAACCTGGATCTCAAGTTGTGATTATGATGGTTGTTTATCTGTTTATAGTGTTGAGAATCACTCCCTGGGCTTTAAGCATGTATCATCACCCTCATCATCACCCTCAGATCTTGACATGTTTTATTGAAAACAGATTCAATATCTATTTTATTAATCAGGAATGCAAACTGCCCTGATTATAATTCCTCCTCTCTACTTTCCCCAGTTCTTGTTCGCCTCCCTTGTCTTCTGAATATACCTGTTTCCATCGATTATTTAAAGAGAAGAGATAAAACCAAACATTACCAAATAAAATATAATAAAATGAAGCAAAAACTATTGAATTGAAGTTAGACATGGTGACCAAACAAGAGGAAGAGTTCCAAAACCAGGCAGTAGAAATTTCATCAGGGCACTCCAGACACCTCAGGGACCTAAAGGGACTGGGTCAACAGTTTTCTGCCACCAAGTCCCGTGGGAGGGAGAGCTAAACATTCAGAGGGGCAGACATGCCTGGGAAGCCAGAAGAGACTACACTCTGCCTGCATTTCTGACTCCAGAGGAAAACACCTAAGGCCATCTGGGGCTCTAGTGCATAGGGGCTACCAGAAAAGGCAGCGCAGGCCCTCCTGGTTGCCGCCTTCACAGAGAGCTCAAAAGCAGCCACCACTGACAAGCAAACTTGAGCCATGGGAACAAAGGTAAGACCAACTTTTATGCTCTAAGCAACTTGCCTGGTGGTCTCAGGACACACAGAGACAAAATTCCTCTGGGACCGGACACTTCTGGTTTTCAGCTGGAGCCCAAACCTCGCTGATCCCGGCCCAAAGCTCACTGCTCCCAAACCCCTTGGGAGAGAGAGCTCACCTCCAGGAGAGGTGGTCATTCCTGAGACGGCAGAGTGGGAGAGATCAAAATACTGACCATCCCTGCCCTAGTCCCTGGCCCAAGAATAAACTGTATACAGCCCCTGGGAACCTGAAGATAGGGGCACTTAAGTTTCAGGTCCCCTGCGTTCCAGACACCTCCACTGAATCAACAGATCTCTGCACCCAAATCCTATGGGAGGGAGAGCTAAACCTTCAGAGGGGCAGACATGCCTGGAAAGCCAGAAGAGACTACACTCTGCCCACATTTCTGACTCCAGAGGAAAACACCCAATGCCATCTGGGACACCAGTGCACAGGGGGCTCCCGGAAAAGGCAGCAAAAGCCCTCCTGGTTGCCACCCTCACCTAGAGCTCAAAAGCAGCCCCCCACGAGCAACTTGAGCCACGGGACAACAGGTAAGACCAACTTTTCTGCTCCAAGTGACCTGCCTGGTGGACTCCAGACACAGGCCCACAGGAACAGCCAAAGGCCTGTAGATAGGAAAAACTACACGCCCAAAAGCAGAACACTCTGTCCCCATAACGGGCTGAAAGAAAACAGGAAAACAGGTCTGCAGCACTCCTGACACACAGGCTTATAGGACAGTCTAGCCACTGTCAGAAATAGCAGAACAAAGTAACACTAGAGATAATCTGATGGCGAGAGGCAAGCGCAGGAACCCAAGCAACAGAAACCAAGACTACATGGCATCATCGGAGCCCAATTCTCCCACCAAAGCAAACACTGAATATTCAAACACACCAGAAAAGCAAGATCTAGCTTCAAAATCATATTTGATCATGATGCTGGAGGACTTCAAGAAAGACATGAAGAACTCCCTTAGAGAAACAAAGGAAAACATAAATAAACAAGTAGAAGCTTATAGAGAGTAATCACAAAAATCCCTGAAAGAATTCCAGGAAAACACAAACAGTTGAAGGAATTAAAAATGGAAATAGAAGCAATAAAGAAAAGACACATGGAAACAACCCTGGATATAGAAAACCAAAGGAAGACACAAGGAGCCATAGATACAAGCATTACAAACAGAATACAAGAGATAGAAGAGAGAATCTCAGGAGCAGAAGATTCCATAGAAATCATTGACACAACTGTCAAAGATAATGTAAAACAGAAAAAGCTACTGGTCCCAAATACACAGGAAATCCTGGAATCAATGAAAAGATCAAACCTAAGGATAATAAGTATAGAATAGAGTGAAGACACCCAGGTCAAAGGACCAGTAAATATCTTCAAGAAAATCGTAGAAGAAAACTTCCCTAACCTAAAGAAAGAGATGCCCATAAAAAAACAAGAAGCCTAGAGAACTCCAAATAGATTGGACCAGAAAAGAAACACCTCCCGTCACATAATAGTCAAAACACCAAATGCACAAAATAAAGAAAGAATATTAAAAGCAGTAAGGGAAAAATGTCAAGTAACATATAAAGGCAGACATATCAGAATCACACCAGACTTCTCGCCAGAAACTATGAAGGCCAGAAGATCCTGGACTGATGTCATACAGACCCTAAGAGAAAACAAATGCCATCCCAGGTTACTGTATCCTGCAAAACTCTCAATTAACATAGATGGAGAAACCAAGATATTCCATGACAAAACCAAATTTACACAATATCTTTCTATAAATCCAGCACTACAAAGGATAATAAATGGTAAAGCCCAACATAAGGAGGCAAGCTATACCCTAGAAGAAGCAGGAAACTAATCATCTTGGCAACAAAACAAAGAGAAGAAAAGCACACAAACATAACCTCACATCCAAATATGAATATAACAGGAAGCAATAATCACTATTCCTTAATATCTCTCAACATCAATGGCCTCAACTCCCCAATAAAAAGACATAGATTAACAAACTGGATACGCAATGAGGACCCTGCATTCTGCTGCCTACAGGAAACACACCTCAGAGACAAAGACAGACACTACCTCAGAGTGAAAGGCTGGAAAACAAATTTCCAAGCAAATGGTCTGAAGAAGCAAGCTGGAGTAGCCATTCTAATATCTAATAAAATCGATTTTCAACTAAAAGTCATCAAAAAGATAAGGAAGGACACTTCATATTCACCAAAGGAAAAATCCACCAAGATGAACTCTCAATCATAAATATCTATGCTCCAAATACAAGGGCACCTACATACATAAAAGAAACCTTACTAAAGCTCAAAACACACATTACACATCACACAATAATAGTAGGAGATTTCAACACTCCACTCTCATCAATGGACAGATAATGGAAAAAGAAATTAAACAGAAACAGACAGAATAAGGGAAGTCATGAACCAAATAGACAGAACAGATATTTATAGAACATTCTATCCTAAAGCAAACGGATATACATTCTTCTCACCACCTCATGGTACTTTCTCCAAAATTGACCATATAATTGGTCATAAAACAAGCCTCAACAGATACAGAAAGATAGAAAATGTGTCCTATCAGACCACCACAGGCTAAAGCTGTCTTCAATAACAATAAGGGAAGAACGCCCACATATACATGGAAGTTGAACAATGCTCTACTCAATGATAACATGGTCAAGGAAGAAATAAAGAAAGAAATTAAAGACTTCTTAGAATTTAATGAAAATTAAGGTACAACATACCCAAACTTATGGGACACAATGAAAGCAGTGTGAAGAGGAAAACTCATAGCGCTGAGTGCCTGCAGAAAGAAACAGGAAAGAGCATATGTCAGCAGCTTGACAGCACACCTAAAAGCTCTAGAACAAAAGAAGCAAATACACCCAGAGTTGAAATCAACCAAGCAGAAACAAAAAGGACCATACAAAGAATCATCAGAACCAAAAGTTGGTTCTTTGAGAAAATCAACAAGATAGATAAACCCTTAGCCAGACTAATGAGAGGACACAGAGAGTGTGTCCAAATTAACAAAATCAGAAATGAAAAGAGAGACATAACTACAGAATCAGAGGAAATTCAAAAAATCAACCGATCCTACTACAAAAGCCTATATTCAACAAAACTTGAAAAGCTGCAGGAAATGGACAATTTCCTAGACACATACAAGGTACCAAGGTTAAATCAGGAACAGATAAACCAGTTAAACAACCCCATAACTCCTAATGAAATAGAAGCAGTCATTAAAGGCCTCCCAACTAAAAAGAGCCAAGACTGAACCCCCAGTGAATGTGATTGTTGGGGGGAGGGCGGTAATGGGGGAAGGATGGTGAGGGGAACACCCATATAGAAGTGGAGGGAGATGGGTTAGGGGAATGTTGGCCCAGAAACCAGGAAGGGGGAAAAAAATCGAAATGTAAATAAGAAGTACTCAAGTTAATAAAGATAAAAACATAAAAAAATTTAAAAATAGAAAAAATTTAAAAAAAAAATTTCATCAGTAAATCAGGAGAAGTGCATATATCCCCAAGGAGAGTCTCATATGAATAAAGCTAAGAACTTATGTGATTCATATTTTGGATAATGAAAATAAGATTAGATTTTATGCTTATCAGCCTATCTGAAAATATTTTTATAACATAGTTTGTAAACAACAAAGTGTTATGTTATTTGTTGCTGCTAAAAATAAAACTATTAAATTGAGACTGTATTAAATTTAGCATATTTGGGCCAAATTTTATATATATATTACATAAATTCACAGCAGGCATAATTTAATTTTGAGTATATGAATTGATGAGGTTTAAATATTTTGCAAAATCTTCAATGCTTTGATTGGAAAGTAATGTAATCATAAAAACTGTACCTAACTTGAGAAGTAAAAAAATGTTTTGGTGATCCTGTGTTTGTGTTTACAGTTTATTGTAAGTGTTACAGATTAAGTTATACTACACTCCCTCATGTAAGACAAAATTTGTAAAAATAGCATAAACTTTTCATCTAACATTATTAGTGTCATTATTTTTTTTAAAAACATGGCAATGTGGAACAGAGACACAGAGAATATATGACTTTGGAAGCAAAGTTGTAAATTATGCATCTTCGGATCGAGACATGAAGTATGGCCAACTACCCACTGAAAGCCCAAGAAGCTGAATGAATTGCAAGGCAGTAACTAGTTTAAATGACTTACCTATAGTAATCTGTCAGAACAATCCTGGGAAACTACAATAGATAGAGACAATAAAAATGGTTAAACCTTGTTGGGACTGGCTTTCTAGAAAGGGCAGAAAATTAAGACAGAAGGAAAGAAACCTACATATTCTTTAATGCATTCTTGACAAAAGAAGGAAATATTCAGAGAAAGACCTTAGGAAGAAAAACAATAGAAAAGTTCATAATTAGTAACATGTAAAGTAGGTAGAGATAGATAGATAGATAGATAGATAGATAGATAGATAGATAGATAGATAGATAGATAGAAGTAGACAACGATAGATATATAGACAGTATGTTAATATAGATATATGAATCTTGATGTCATAGAGGAGAATAGAGGTGATATTTACCTAATTAAATTTATTTTTCATTAACATGATACTCTCCAATTATGTTCCTTTTACCACAACTGGCATAATTTCATTTTTATTTCCTGCTAAGTAAAGCCACATTGTGCACAAATTTTATACTCTATGCATTCATCTGTTGTTCATTCTTAAGATGTATTATAACTTGATTATTTTGATTTGTCATAATAAACATGGATGTGTGAAAATCCTTGTAGCATCCATACTTAGAGTCTTTTGATACTATTCTTAGGAGTACTGTAGCTTGATCAAATGGTAGTTTTGGCTTTTCTAGGTTTTGTTTGTTTTTTGTTTGTTTGTTTGTTTTAGTGTCTGAGAAAACTCCTACACACAAGATTTTTGTCTGCACTGGACTATCTTGTCAACCCACCAATATATACAAAACATTTTTTTCTCCATCTCCCCTTGACAGCAACTATTGTTTGTATTCTTTTTTTTTAACTCCCCCCTGTTTATTATGATTCTAACCCACTCTATCTTCTAATTATATAACAACTGTTCATATACTTTCTATTGCTATTATTTTATTAATTTTATTTTTTATAGTCCAGGCATTGCTGTTCTCCCAGTCCCTCCCCCATAGTTCCTCACTCAATTCCTCCTCCCCCTGACTCCAAGAGGATGCCTCCCTGCCAGGCCTCCCTACTTCTTGGGACCTCAAGTCTCTCAAGGATTAAGCAAGTCTTCTTCCACTGAGGCCAGACAAGGCAGTCCTCTGTGTATATGTGTTGGGGGCCTTGGGCCAGCTCATGTATGTTGCCTGGTTGGTGGTTCACTGTCTGAGAGATCTCATGACTCCAGGTTAATTGAGATTGCTGGTCTTCCTATGGGGCCACCCTCCTCCTCAGTTTCTTCCAGTTTTTCCCTAATTCAACCACAGTTCTTCAAATTCAGTCCATGGTTGGGTATAAGTATCTGCATCTGTCTCAGTCAGCTGCTTGTTGGGCCTCTCAGAGGACAGTCATCCTAGGCATCTATAAGCACATGATAGCATCAGTAATAGTGTCAGACCTTGGAACCTCCCCTTGAGTTGGGCTGGTCCCTGGATCTCCTTTCCCTCAGTCTCTTCTCCACCTTTGTCCCTGCAGTCCTAGTCAGATTTTTTGACTGTGGGATGGCAACTCCATCCATCCACTTGGTACCCTGTCTTTCTGCTAGAGGTGGACTCTATGAGTTCTGTCTCCCCACTGTTAGGTATTTTATCTAGGGTTGCTTCCTTTAAGACCTGATAGTCTCTCACCTCTTAGGTGTCTGGTACTTTCTAGAGTACCCCCTACCCAGGTTGCACACTTCCTTTCATTCTGCTAGCCCCCAGGGCTTCTCTCCTGTCACCCTCCTAAACTGATTATACTCTCCCTTTTTTCTCTCCCCTCTCCCACCCTGACCCCTCCCTCCCTCTGACTCCCATAATTCTTTTCTTCTCCCTCTCAAGTGGTATTGATGCATCCTCCCTTGGGCCATTCTTCTTTTCTGCTTGTTAACCTTCTTGAATTTGGTGGATTGCTTGTATTCATAATGACAACTAAAATGACAGAGGCATGATAACTTTTGAATCTAGTTTTGATTTGAATTCTAATAGTGGTTAAATATGTTGAACATTTTTATGTATTTATTGGATATTTACGCTTCATCTTTTGAGAACCATGTATTCACTTTATTGCTTTTCCCTCTGTATTTTTGGATTTTTTTTAAAAAAAATTACCTGCAAAAATGCTTGCTGAAAAGCCAAAGGGCCTGCAATTGGATGCTCTCCCCCCAGCACCCACATAAAAATCCAAGGACATGTATATAATTCTAGCACTGTAGAGGCTGAAACTAGCACGTCCTTTGGGATTGTTTATTAGCCAGCCAGCCTAGTTGAATCAATGAGCTCCAGATAAAGTGAGAGACTCCGTCTCAAAAACTCAGGTTTCACTGAACTGAGAACAGGATGCCTGTTGAAGGAATCAGAGAAAGAACTGGCAGAGCTTGAAGGAGCTCGAGACCCCATATGTACAGCAATGCCAACCAACCAGAGCTTCCAGGGACTAAGCCACTACCCAAAGACTATACATGGACTGACCCTGAACTCTGACCTCGTAGGTTGCAATGAATATCCTAGTAAGAGCACCAGTGGAAGGAAGCCCTGGGTCCTAAAAGACTGAACCCCTAGTGAACTAGACTGTTGGGGAGAGGGCAGCAATGGGGGAGGGTTGGGAGGGAACACCCATAAGGAAGGGGAGGGGGGAGGGGATGTTTGCCGAAACCGGAAAGGGAATAACACCAAATGTATAAAAAATACTCAAGTTAATAATAAAAAAAAAAAAAAAAAAAGTCTCCGAGGAACCCCCAAGCAAGATTAAAAAAAAAACAAAACAAAAAAAAAAAAAAAAAAAAAACTCAGGTTTCCAGAACTAGAGGTGGACCTCAGTGAGAATGCTTGACAAGCACATTTGAAGCCCTAGGTTCAATGCTAAGCACTGCTTCCTAAAATAAATAAAATGGATGTTTGAAAAGGACACAAGTCATACATAAACATATATATCAACATATGTACATATATATGTATAATACACAGAAATAAAGAAAAGGAGCGAGAAAGGGAAGAAGGGAGAGATGGAGGGAGAGGGAAGGTGGAAAGGATGGAGGAAAGGTAAGGAAGGAAGCAGAAGTAAAACACCTCTACTTATGTGATTATATCCCTTTGCGTATGGTGAGAACATTCATAAGATATAGTAGATGTTATGAATAAAGGCACTTCTGTTGTGTTGTTTTAATTTTAAAAAAAAAGTTACCTACAGAGTCTCCTGTCAAATGAATACCTGGAAATTTTTTTCCTCTCCCATTTTGTAGACTCTTACTGATTTCAGCTATTTGATTCCTTTGATGTACAGAAGTATTTTAACTCAATATTTCTCTTGATAAGTTCTTGCTTTATTTCTTAAATTGTAAGAGTCCTCCTCAGAAGCACTTGTCTATCCCTCTGTCTTGATTATTGCCTTAGGTTTTTCTCTAAAATGTGTGTTTCAAGTCTTATATGAAGATCTTCAGTCTAATTCACTAATTCATCTGGCTTTTCTTCAGGTTAAAACTTAGTGATCCATTTTAGATAGATGATAGATAGATAGATAGATAGATAGATAGATAGATAGATAGATAGATAGATGGATGGATGGATACATGCATACATAGATACAAAGATATACATAGATAATGCATAGATACATAGGTACATAGTTTTCCATAACTGGGTTTTGAAGAAGTTGCTTTTTCCTGGTCTTTGTTAAAAATCCTGTGGCTATAGCCACTATAGCCTCATTCTTTCAGGATCACTTGCCAGTGTCATACTATTTGTGTTGATGTAGTTCGGCAGAGTCATTGATATCTTGGATTGTGCCTCTCCCAGCATTGATCTTTCTGATCTCAAGATTATTTGTCTATTTTGATCTTTTATACTTTGATATAAATTTTAGACATACTTTATTATTTATGTAAAAATTTATTGTAACTTTCCTGGTGCTTACACCAAACCCAAAAAAATCTCTTTAGTATTATTGCCAGGTAATATTTATCTGACCAATCCAGAGGTGGGAGTTCTTTTCATAATCCACTCTCTTCAGTTTCTTTCTTCAGTTAAAAAAATAGCATAGAGATTGCTCTCCTTGGTTATGGAATTTTGGGGACAATTGTGAAGTATATTTTTCATAATTTCTTTCTTGCAGTTTCACTATTGGTATATAGAAAAGCTATATTTTTTAAGTTGTTTATCTCTTAATACTTTACTTAAAAGATTAGTCAAGTTTAAGAATTTTGTAGTGAGTCTTTGGGTTTCTTAAATATATGAACTTAATGACTGTGAATATTTTGACTTTCCCTTCCTATTCTGTTTGCCTTGTTTCTTTCTCTTGCCTTATTGTTGTAGTTTAGTCTCCAGACATTATATTGAGGAAGAATGGGTGCATTTGTCTAATTTCTGATTCAAAATTAAATGCTTTCAGTTTATCTCCATTTAGCACTGGCTATAAGATAGTCATATAGGCCCACGATAATGTCAACATATGTCCGTTCTATTTCTTGGTTCTTCTGGGATTTTATCAAGAAGAGATGTTAAGCTTTTATCAGGAAATATGTGATCTACATTTAGTGAGATAATCACATTGTTTATATCTCTGGAACTATTCATGAGCCTTATTACCTATTTCTGTGTTTTCCATATGTTGAATGGAATGAAGTCAATTCAGTCATGGGGATACAATCCTTAAAATAGGTTGCAGAATTTGATTTTCAAGAAATTTATGAAAAATTTTGAATCCTGGTTTAGTGGAAACATTGACCTGACATTTGTGTTAGCAATATTGTGTGTGCAGATTCCAAAAACTTTACATGCATACGTGCATATGGACAGACATATACATATTCACACATAGAATGGATTGAGCAAACCTCCAGCAACCAGGATCCAAACATTTCACACAAACACATATGTGCATATATACAGACAATTGGTGAATGGAGCAAGCTCCAACACACTGACACAAGCTTCATACATATATTTATGTTCAAATTTGATGGATGGAACAAAGTATCAAAGCACTCACACACAAACTTTACATACATACATACACATACATGTATAAATCAATACATACATACTTGGAGGGTGGAAGGGACTAAGTTTCAACAACTCTATTATTTCTCTCATGGCATATATATCCCAGCAAAATCTTTTAAGGTGTAAAATTGCAATGTGATTACATTCTACATTTTTTTTCTACTGAATGACTATGGAAAAAACAGCATGTTTCTCAATACCTTTACAAGAAATAACATCAAATTAATCCCAAGAACCCATGTACATTTGTAACTAGGCAAGGTGTTATAGATTAACAAATTATGAGCAAGCAAAGTAGTTTTCACAGCCAGTTTCTCTTACTGGCCAGCAGCAATATGCAGTTACAAAGCAAACACTAATGATGTTAGTATTTATCTTTAAAATTAATCTTATAAGAATCTTTTAAAAGTCACAAATCTGAACTTTTATATAAAAATCAGTCATATCTAATTTAAATCCTCAGAATGCATATTTTTATTAAAATCCTCATTGGCAATTTTTATTAAATGATATCAGATAGTTTAGGGCAAAATAGGTATAAGAAATCAATCATTACCAGTCAAGCCTCAGTAAGAGTCACATCAGCCAGTGCTATCATTGTTCTTGTTCCCTGACCATAAAAGGTCCCTAGCTTGCCTAATAAGAGTGTGCCTTTATGAACTTGAAATTGTTCCCTAGAATTTTCTGCATCAGAACCAGTAGTAAAAACATCTAAACATAGCTTCATTAATGATTTATTTTTTTTGAAATGATTCCTAAGGCCAGTGGTAACAACTAACAATCTACCTTTCTAAGTTCTTTCCTGGAGTAGTAATTGAATCAGAAGTCTGCTCCGGCAGCAACACCTGAAAGAGAGAACAAGCACTATTATGAGTTCCAGAGATGCTGCCCAGTGAGTGGCTGGAAGCTCCTTAGAGTTTTATATAATTCTTAGATTAAAAGAGAAGGAAGAGCAATAAGCAGAGCAGAACGCCATAACAGCATAAAGTCCTCAGGACACATAGTCCTCAGGGCAGCGCCACAAGGCCCACCCATGTGGCTATGGTAAACCATGGACTGCATTCCATGAGTTCTAAAGCCATTTGTCCTTTCTCCTACATGAGTCTTGGCACCTCTGAGGAAGGACTGAAGAAAAGATAACAGTAAAACTTTTAAGTATTTTATCAAGGTGTTTCCTTGGGAGAACCTGGGTCATCTTTTCATTCAATGGGTTCTGGGTCCACAAACTGACTCAAGTCTGAAAACTGATTCACAGCAATATTCCCTTTGCAAAAATCCAATATGGTCATTCTTTCATTAGTTTGAGAACTTTTCCAATTTTGAAGATCAAACAGAAATTCAGTAGTCTTGTTATCTATTTTATGCCTGAAATACCATGATTGATTAATTAGCCAATTTCAAATGTCCATATGTATCATGGCACCATAAAATCCACTATACCTGTGATGAAAATTATGAATTGAGCCATTATGGACATTATTTTGTCTGTGCTGCACATGACAATAACTATGATCACCTTGCCTTTGTCAATTCAGTTTGGCTAGCAGGCCCTGACATCATGGGGTCCAATGAATCCTGTTGTATCTAATTGATCCAACTGAGAAGCAGTAGCTCTATCCCTAAGTTCTGGCACAAGAAAAAGAACAACAGTTAAGCTCTTCAAATGTATTGGAGCCACTCTCACCATTTTGCATCTTATAAGATTACTGAAGGGCATGTCCTATGGGCCTTCCTCTTGTGGAGGATTAGATTTTACAAAGCATACCCACCCTAGTATTCCAATTACTAAAATTCCTTCCTCAACACTAAGTCAAAGTCTATCAGCATCTCCAAACACTTTTCAGTATGCCATTGTTTGGCAAATGTTTTAATCAAGTATTCAAACAAACTTTTGACACATTATTATTATTATTTAGCTGTTCAAGCTTCCATATTAAACCTAGAATCTCCATTCAGAGGTCCAATGAACTTAGACCGATTTCCATTTTATATTCCTTCCAATATTATGCCATACCCTTAAAATCCATTACCACATATATTCTCCAGACTTCTTCCTAAATGAATTAACAAACTCATTAAGCTCTTTAGTAGTGTTGTGTACTTCCCATGGATTCCACTTTCTGCTGTGCCTTAAGACCTTTCTTGATCTTAACTCTGGTCACAGGTCAAAATGAAACTATTGGTAAGCCCTGATGGGCATCAATATTGTCTAAGCTACCATTTCCTTCAGAGAAAGTCATTGCTGTTTCAGCAGACAATGAAAGATTAATTTCCTCTGTCAAAGATGAAAATGGCAATATTTCAAGATGCAGAGAGAGTACTCACATGAGATAAATCCTTGAGTCTTTACCTGCTGAGATAAAACAGAGGGTTTAACATTTTCATCTTTTACAGTCTAGCATGGCTGTCCTCTCGGAAGCTCTACCAGCACCTGACTGAGACAGATGCAGATACTTACACCCAACCACTGGACGGAAATTGGGGACCCCTACAGAGGAATTAGGGAAAAGAATGAAGGCACTGAAGGGGATGGCAACTCCATAGGAAGACAAACAGTGTCACCTAACCTAGACTCTCTTAAAACTCCCAGAGACTAAGCCACCAACCAATAAGCATACACAGGTTGGTCCAAGGTAGCCTGCACATATGTAGAGGACTGCCTTGTCTGGTCTCAGTGGAAGATGATGCACCTAATTCTGTAGAGACCCAATGCCCCAGGGAAAGGGAATGAGAAGAGAGAGGGAGAAAAAGGGGAGGGTAGATGGGCTGAATAACTATGGGAGGGAGGACTAGGAGTGGGAGAAAACATTGGGATGTAAATAAGTAAAATAATTTTAAAAAGTTTTCAGCTTCAATATAGTCCTTCAGCACATCTCCATTCTAAGTTACAGTATCCCATCCTCCACCAAAAATGCCCTTACTTTAACCAGAAACACCATCAAAGGCTGGGATTGGATTTTTTCCTACAATTCAACCAACCTTATTATGAAGGATTTGGGTTGATTTTCCACATGTTGAGCTCTGTGGCTGCTGGAAAGAAGATTCTCTTCTAGTACAGTCTTAGAAATCTTTACACTGTTTGTGTCCACCTGGAAACAGTGGGTTTTATCACTGATTTCATTGTTTTTGTTCACAATATTCTGAGGTGCTAGACAATGGTTAATTTTATCACAGAGCCCATCCTTACTCTTTGTCAATTTATTCAGAGATGCTAAAAACAACTGACAACCATCGTCATGTTCTTTATTTTACCCTAAACTGTCAACAGTTATACATAAAATCAACAAAGCTCTTGCTTCTCACAATTAGAAAGTTGGGATAAACAAATGTACTTGTCTCCTTAAGTTTGTTTTAAAAAAAAATTACACTAATGCTTTTAAGTACACTCTGAACTCCCAGGAAAGGGGCTTCAGTAATAGAAAGGGCTTCAATGTTAATAAATTAAAAATTCCAATAGAAATTGGAATTATTCCAGATGATTAAGAGATCCATCTTTGTACTTTTCTTGCTATAGAACCACTTCCGGCACCGAAATATGTGTTAGTAAGGGTTCTCTAGAGTAACCAAATATATAGGATGAGTTTCTCTATGTGCATTTAGAACAAAGGATTTATTAGAGTGGCCTTCATGCTTCAGTAAGCAGAAAGACCAAGTATTCAGGAGTTGTTCAGTAAAAAGACTGGATGTCTCAGCTGGTCTTCATTACATGTTGGAGTCCCAAAGAAGTAGGCTCTAATGCCAGCAAAGAAAAGGATTTGATAGTAAGATGAGAGCAAGAAGGCAAAGAGAATAAAACTTCCTTCTTCTGCATTCTTATATAGAGTTCTAGCACAAAGTATGGCCCAGATTAGAGGTTGGTCTTCTTAGCTCAAAAGACCTAGATGAAAGGCGTGGATTCCTTCATCAAAGATCCAGATTAAAAGTGGGTCTTCACTCTTCAAACTAAGCAAAAGTCCCTCAGAGTATGCTCTCCAGTTTGGGTTTTAGTTAATTTCTGATGTAGTTGACAGCTAAGAATAGCCATCACAGATGAGTTCATAATAAAACATACCTAGCTCTCAATGAATTACCTTTACTCAGCTGTGGAGTTGATAGTTATCCATTTAGGAAAAAATAATATTCTTTCATGGTTTTGTTTCATAATCAGAGAAAACATAAGATCACTGCTACAATTGCACTAATTTACTAGTGTGAAAAAAATCATACAGTGGATGCAAGAGGACAGAGTATTTTCAATGAACATATTTCATTTTCCTTGGACATATATTCAGATGTAGAATTATACCATTACTATTTTCCAGTTAAAATCAAATTAAATTAAATTAAATTAAAGATGTTAGCTTTTTGTTTTGTAGGGTTTTTTTAGGTTGGAAATTATGTGGCTTCGGTGTTTATTTCTTTTCTTGGCAGTATTACTTTCAAGTGGGTCATTTTAATCCTTATAGTATGAAACTTTTCCAAAAGTCATAAAATCACTCCAGGATGCCTACACACAAACACACACACACACACACGCACACACACACACACACACACACACACACACACACACACACACACACACAAAATACTACTGACCATGTTTCGAAATTCTAGTGTCAACAGGCAAAGAAACAAACTTAGTCAACCAAGAAATTAGTCAACCAAGAAAATAAAAGTTACAATGCACCTTCCAAAGCAATCTACAAATATAAATAGCAAAGAATGGTCCCAGTCAGTTGCTTTTAAATATTGAGATAAATTGAATTAAATATTTTCTCTATAAGCTAAGATCTAAGAAAACAATATATTTAATGCGACATGACTATTCAGGTACATGGCTAATTGTAAATTGTTTCAATTATACAATAAATTTTGAGAAAAATTATTACACACATAAAACCACAAAACCCAGCATATTACAATAATTGTTAAAAATCATAATCGTCCACCTCTAATCCCAGGCAATGGATAAAAAAATGACCTCGGTTGTGGTGACATTCTTGTCAGGGGCAGAACAGATGGCAGTGCTTTGTTCGTTCCATCATACCTGGCTTGTTTGCTAAAACTGTCTCATGCCCATGACTCATAAAAATCAAATCCAGGCAGCACAGCTCAGGACAAGGAAGACAGACAAAGACTTGCAGACCATCTTGCCACCCATAGATTTGCCCTCCAACTCACAGCACAGATGGGCCATAGACATCTCTTTGGTACCATGCCACATAGCACAAATGGAAAATGTCACCCAAGGGTCCACCAGCCACCTGCCTAGCCTGAAGTGGAAGCCACTACAATGTATCAGTATGTTGCAGGTCAGATGGGAGAGAAAAAGAACTGGAGCAGATTAAGCATTATGAAGAGAGATGGAACTGGGAGACTCAAGGGTCGAGAGGAGTAGCCTGCTGTGAGCTCTGCCATCTGAGGCCATGGTGAAGTCACAGCCCAAAGTGCCCCTGAGTGTCATGTCTAGGTCCCTGACTACATAGCAGCAGGGATAGATGTTGATGTCTGTGGTTTCTATTACCACTGAAGAACATCTGAACATCCCAGTCGGGAAGCCATCAGGGACCATGAAATGTTGAGAGGCTGTGCATAGCTGGCCCTGCCCCTCACTGAATGTGGCATTCTGGAGACCTGGCAGCACTCAGGAATGGGTCCAATGCCTCGCCCAGGCATTACACTGGAGCTGATCCTTGTGGCGGCTGTATGAGCAAGCTGGCCCAAGGGTATGAGTATAGGATATTAACCCTGCCACTTATCTGCCAGGGCGTGGCATCGGCATAGTGCACAGTTGTTGCCTCCCCTTCTATCTCCAGTATGAACTCAGGAGAGCTAGCCTTACCCCTGACCAGCTGTAGCACTTGAGAGTAATGGTCCTTCACCTCAACTGGGCACCATGGCAGAGACAATCCTGTAGATAACTGAAGATTACATTGATTGCTTTTCAACCATCCTGCATCCCTGAATTGAAGCTACTTGATCCTGGTAGATGATGTTCTAGCAACATTTTTTGCCCTTTTAAAATGTTCTTAGCTCAGCAAAGATCCACCCTGTCATTCTAAGCTCTGAGAGCATCCATGTGTAAATATTGCCATTGAGAAAGTTTTATTATTTCTTTTCTTAAGAATTTTTATTATAATAGAATTACACTACCACCCCCCTTTCCTTTCTTCTCTGGAAAATTTCTCATAAATCTCTCCTTGCTGTCTTCAAATTCTTGGGCTCTCTGGTACATTACTTGTTGTTACCTGTTCATTAATTGATGCTACGTGTTGTTATTTGTGTAGATATTGACCCGAGTAAAAGGGGATAAAAAGATTAAAGAAAAGCATGAAACAAGAAGGAATGAAGGGAATGATGAACTCAAAACAAGACCTCACCCAACTAAGCTGGAAACTTATGAAAAAGAAATTAAAGAAAAGCTTAGAGCCAGAATGGGAAGATAGAGGGAGGTAAATTTCAGATTCCAAGACAGTCTCCTGTACAGAGCAATTCTGAGGACAGCTAAGCTTAGGCAGTGAAGAAAACCATGAAAACAAAAGACTGGTGAAAATGAATTTGAACAAGTGGAGCATGTCCCAGCCCCAACAAGCAACAGAACTTAGCAGCTTCAAGCACATTTTTCTGTCCTAAAGAGTGGTTGTGGAATCTCCCTCGGTGATTAAAGGAAGCTGCTGAGGTGGAGCATGTGTCAGGGCTGGCCCAGCGTGGAGGATTAGAGAGGCCATTGCATGAAAAGTTATGGAAGTGAAGCCTAGATTTCCTTGGACACCCCAATATGTTAGAGAAGCCAGAGTTCTTTGATACCTCCTAAGGAGAGCTGCTAAAAGGGTATGGAGCCAGCCTAGATAAAGAACAGTGTTGCCATCAAAAAATCTTCAAGGCATTGGAGATCTGAAGACCACTTGGACATCATGCATGGAGATACAGAGTTTGGAGTTTTACCAGCTATTGTTTGTATGTTTGTTGTTGTGTTTGTTTGTTCTGTCTCTTTCCAGTTTAATATTTTCCCACTATGTTCCCTTCCTCCCATCTGGAAGATAAAGTATGTCCTCTGCTACTGAATGTCGGATAATATATGATCTGTATTTTTTTTTATTTTGGGGTTAAAGTTAAGAGTATCAGAAGAGACATTGGACTTTATAGTTTTTAGACAATATTGAGACCCATAGACTATGGATAGAAACCTTTTAAGTTGGATCTAATGCATTTCTGAATTATGATATGGTTACAAGGTTATGGGGGCCAGGGAGGGGATTGTGGTGGTTGAGGAAAAATGACCACCATGAGCCCATAGAGAGCGACACTATGAGAAGCTTTGGGAGAAAGTATATGACTGAAGGTGAGTTTTAGGTATGAGAAGCTCAATCTAGGCCAATAGTTCACTCTTTCTTCCTGCTGTGTGAGGATACAGATGTAAATACACCTCTCAGGCTCTCTCTACCATCCTGTCTGCCTATACATCTCCGTATTTCCTACAATAATAATAATGGACTAAACCTCTGACCTGTACACCAACCTACAGTTAAGTATTATCCCTTATGAGAGTTACTGCACTCATAGTGTGTCCTCAGTGTGGTAGAAACCCTAACTAGATACAGCTACTGGTATTGGATAACAACTGGAAAATATCATTTTTAATACCTGTACCTGGTGATTTTTAATCAGTTGTTTTAGTGGGGATATTGTTATCACATACATTCTTTCCTAAATTGAGGTTAGGGGCTGTGTTTCATTTGTCTTTATATTCTGTGTTGCTCTTACACAAGAAATACATGAATGATATTTGCTCTAAAGGAATTTATTGTTCAAACATTCAATTTCTATGAACATTTCTGTTCCATTCATTGATGCCTTTCCTTTAAAAATGAAATTAGATGCTAGTGACAAGAAAAACCAGTAATGAATGAAATAAATAGAAAAAAAGCTAATTTTTAAATCTTTGGTATGAATACTTATAAAGAAAAAGATCAATGAAAATTCTACTTTTTCAAGTAATTTTTCCTATTGGAAAATAAGTCCAAACTTTAAATACTTAATGTGAAGTTTATTTTTATACTGCAGGCACTCTTTGCATTGAACTTACTGCAATAAACAAGTGATGTTTTTATGCATGAATGTGTCAATCATTGAAATGTATTCTCTGCCTAAGAGATATTTCTTATCTTAAATGATATATTGAACTATATACAGTGATAGATCTCAAATGTATGTCTGAGTGTTTGTGTGTGTAAAATCTTTATACATAAAAAATCATATATATGTATATGCATATATATATGTTTATCTAGAGTATTTTTGTGTTGTTGTCAGGTATAAAATTTATGTATTTGCCACAAGTAAGTAGTTGTCATATCATAAAAAGCTTTAACTTAGGAAATACCTGATAACATCCTTCATTGACTTATTTTTATTGAATTGTGATGTTCTGTGCTTCAAAAGCAGGTATATCAGGAAGGCAATGCACTTCTACAATAGAAGCAGCAATTTATTTTCAGCATTCTGTTAGATTAAAATCTTAATGCCAGGTTTTAAAAAAAATCACAAATTATTAAAACAAATGGTTTTTATTACTTCTCACTAACATTCAACTACAACAGAATTTTTTTTTTTTTTTTTTTTTTTTTTTTTTTTTTGTAAGAAGATACAAGGATTCATTGTGGAGTCTGTTTCTTAATGACCCATCCTCAGAAACTACTGACACCTCTGGACTGTCAGTCAATCCCAGGGCACAGTGTTGCAGAAGTCGGTTTTATTGAAGAATCAGTCTCTTGTACAGTTCCTCTGGGCTAAGAGATCATGGTAACACTTGACATAGCTATTGTCTTCTGCATGCTGTTGAAACAATGCACTGTCTTAACCCTAACTGGGGGAGCACTGCACTGAGCAACAGCCCTCTATGACAGCACCTTACTGCTTTTTTTTTCTAATTAACTTGAGTATTTCTTATATAAATTTCGAGTGTTATTCCCTTTCCCGGTTTCCGGGCAAACATCCCCCTCCCCCCTCCCCTTCTTTATGGGTGTTCCCCTCCCCATCCTCCCCTCCTTGCCACCCTCCCCCCAACAATCTAGTTCACTGGGTGTTCAGTCTTAGCAGGACCCAGGGCTTCCCCTTCCACTGGTGCTCTTACTAGGATATTCATTGCTACCTATGAGGTCAGATTCCAGGGTCAGTCCATGTATAGTCTTTAGGTAGTGGCTTAGTCCCTGGAAGCTCTGGTTGCTTGGCATTGTTGTACATATGGGGTCTCGAGCCCCTTCAAGCTCTTCCAGTTCTTTCTCTGATTCCTTCAACGGGGATCCTATTCTCAATTCAGTGGTTTGCTGCTGGCATACGCCTCTGTATTTGCTGTATTCTGGCTGTGTCTCTCAGGAGCGAGCTACATCCGGCTCCTGTCGGTCTGCACTTCTTTGCTTCATCCATCTTGTCTAATACAACAGAAGAATTTTATTTTTGCACAAATCACAGATTTTCTTTTTCGAATTTCTATTGACTATTTTATCCTTATCCTTATAATAAGTATTAAATAAAATGAGAATATCTATGATGCATGCCATAATATAAATAAAACATAATCACACAAAGTATAAATTTTGCTTGATTCTATTTATACAAAATATATAGGTAAGAAAACATCATAGAAACAAAATGTAGAGTAAAGGTGCAAATGCTACGTGGAAGAATGAAAAAAGAATGACAAGTATTTCTGAGATTTCTGTAGAAGTTTATGGAAAGTTTCTGAAAATATATAGCTGTCCTCACAAGCTAATGCCACCATATTACTTATTTAAAACTGGCTGAAATGTTAAATGCTCTGTTGTATATTCTACTACAACAAAATAATTGAAAATTGAAATTAGTGAATATTGACATAAACACATTTTTATTTAGTTTAGTATGTTTGGTTATTCTGAGATTTGTACATTAGAAAATATGCAATTTGTACTTGTCTATGATTATAATCTATAAATAAGAATATATGTGTCTTGTATTACTTTGCCATTTTTAAGACATGTTCTTTTTTAATAAAGAAATAGCAGTGGAATTCTACATAATCTATAAGAAATATAATATAATTTTAAAAAAATCTTTCACAAAAGATTTTCCAAATCATAACAACAATTTTGTTTGAAGTAAATA
Organism: Rattus rattus; assembly: GCF_011064425.1. Taxonomy (NCBI): domain Eukaryota; kingdom Metazoa; phylum Chordata; class Mammalia; order Rodentia; family Muridae; genus Rattus; species Rattus rattus. The sequence goes on from NC_046154.1 coordinate 116,630,413, forward strand.
TTTATTTGAAGAAGTTTAGATCAAAATTAAGTAATAATTTCATTGATCTCATGATACATTAAGATAAACATAAATAAAATAATAAACATCAATAAGTAATGTATACACAAGAAAGTATAGTACTGTGAAATGATGTAATATATACCTGTAGTTTGAGAACTACTCAGCCACTGTTATCTTCTCAAGATCTTAACTTTTCATCATGGAAGGATGAAGCTCATTATTTCTCAAAACCAGCTAACTAGCTGTTATAAGTCAATAGCTTCCAAGTGAGAGAAAGTTCATTTTTTTTAAGTGTATGTACTCTGGTAGATCCATGATAGCCTAGTGAATAACCACTCATGAGCATATTAACAAACTTGGTGAGTTACTTATAAGAGGGGGACTCTAATAAAATTTGGTGGGAGGGAGGAGGAATGGGAAGAGTTAGAAGAAGCAGGGGGTTGATGAATATGAATGTTTGATATTTTCAATCAATATAAATAGGTTTTCTGAAATATAATAAATAAGTATAAACATATATATACATATATGTGTGTGTGTGCATGTGTGTGTGTGTGTATGTGTGTGTGTGTGTGTCATAACTATTGATGAAAAGGCCATGAATTTGAGAGAGAACAAGAAAATATATTTAAGAGGGTTTGGAGGTTGGAAAGAAAAGGGGGAAATTATTTATGATAATATAATTTCAAAAAGAAAACAGATATAAATAAAAATAGTAATGTTTCTTAAATTTTACATTAATAATTATTATTCAGTAATTGTGTGTTGATATTTGATTCTAAGAGAATTTTTAAAAAGTGTGACATATTTTTAAGTAGGAAAAATTAATAGAGAACAGCAATTAAAATAGAAGACAAGGACAATGAATAAAATGTCATCACTAGTTTAAATTTCACTGAATCTAATTCTCACACCTTCCTTTACTTTCCTGTTTTCTTCATCTACCCTTGCTTTGCTTTTTTCCTTCTTTCTTTTTACTCTTCCCTTGTCACTGTAACTATGTTTTACTTGATTTTTTGCTAGGAAAAAAAATTAATGAAATTATTTAAAGATTCTGCAATTATGCATGAAAGAAAAACTATCTTATTTTATATACCCACCCCATTAGGTCATTGATTTATGGATGGAATATTTTTTTTTTTAGTTTAAGCTATGAATTGTTTCTGTTTTAATTTAAAAGTGATATAACTATGTTAGAGAGCTGATATCAAAAATATTTAAAGAATTCAAGAAACTAGACATCTACAAACCAAACAAATATAACTGAAAAATAAGGCACTGTTCTAAACTGAGAATTCCTAACAGGATACTCCAATGGCTGAGAAGCAGTTAAACAAAAGTTCAACATCCTTAGTCATCAGGGAAATGCAATACAAATGAAACATTCAAGGGAGGAAATATAGAGACAAAGTGTGGATCAGAGATTGAAGGAAAAGCCATCCAGAGACTGCCCCAACACGGGATCCATCCCACATACAGACACCAAACTCAGACACTATTGTGGATGCCAAGAAATGCTTTCTGACAGGAGTCTGCTATATCTGTCTCCTAAGAGGTTTTGCCAGAATCTGATAAATATAGAGGTGGATGGTCAGAGCCAACCATTGGAGTGTGCACTGGGTCCCCAATGGAGGAGTTAGAGAAAGGACTGAAGGAGCTGAAAGGGGTTTACAATCCATAGGAAGAACAATATCCACCAACCAGACCCCTCAGAGCTTCCAGGGACTAAACCACCAACCAAAGATTACACATGGAGGGACCCATGACTCCAGCCCCATATGTAGCAGAGGACGGCCTTGTTAGACATCAATGGGAGCAGAGGCCTTTGGTCTTGTGAAGGTTCGATGTTCCCATGTAGGGGAATGACAGGGCAAGGAGGTGGGAGTGGATGAGTGGGTAGGGGAGCACCCACAAAGAAGTAGGGGGAGGGAGGATGGGACAGGGAGATTCCAGAGGGGAAACTGGGAAAGGGGATAACATTTGAAATGTAAATAAATAAAATATACAACAACAACAATAACAATAATAAAACAACCCTGAGATTCCATCTTACGCCTGTCACAATGGACAAGATCAAAAACTCAAGCAACACATTATGCTGTTGAGGCTGTAGAGCAAGATCATTCCTCCATGGTGGGTGGGAGTGTGAACTTGTACAGTCAATTTGGAGGTTTCTAAGAAAATAAGGAATAGTTCTAACTCAGGACCCAGCTCTACCACTTTTGGGCATAAAGCCAAGTAATGCTTTAACACACCTCAAGGGCACTTCCTCAACTGTGCTCAGAGCAGGTTTCTTCATAATAACCAGGATCTGTAGACCACCTAGATGTTCATCAGTCAAAGAATGGATGAAGAAAATATGGTACATTTATACAGTGGAATAGATTTAATACTCAGGTATTAAAAATAATGATATTATGAAATTTGTAGACAATGTTAGAACTAGAAAAAAAAATCATCCTAAGTGAAGTAACCCAGATCCAGAAATACAAACTTGGTATATATTCACTAATCAGTGGATATTGAAAGACCCCCGGAGCGGGAAGACCCTCACTCAAGTCTTGGGATGACGAGAGCCCCCAAGAATGCACACAAGATCATCTTTGCTGTAGTCACATGAGGTTTATCGGTAGGAACCAGTGCACTGGGGTCGAGACACATCCCACGCAGGGGCAGTAGAGTTCGACCCCGAGAGGCTGGGAGAAAGGGTATTTAAAGGGAGAAACCACAACCCAAGGGGGCAGGGATGGCGTCATTGGAAAGTGTGAAGAATACCAGTGAAAAATCACAAGGAGAAAGTCTCTGTTTCTCAAGATTATGTCCTAGGAGAAACTGCTTCCTGCTTCTCAAGATTGTTTAACTATATGATCAGCTAGTTCCTGGGAGAAGCTTATTGCTTCTCAAGATTGTTCTCTAAGATTTATGGTCAGCTAGTTTCTGGGAGACAGCTGTTGAGCCGGCCAATGTAATTACCCATTCTATAGCCCTAGTTAAAGCTTCCTGGAACATACAATGCTGGGGCCTAACCTGCTTTCTTTCTTCTACTCTAAACTTTGTGTCTAGGGGGACAACTCTAAAACTTTTACCTTTCATTGCCCACTACTTCTAGTGGCTACTGCTAATCATAGAACTAAATTTCTGTATCTTTGGAATATTGATTTTTTTATCTTTTAAAAGCATGATATTGTTGGCGTAGAATCAAAATCTGAACAGCACTCATTCTTTCTCTACTGAAGGTAACTAGTTTATTTAATGCACATGGACCTATAATCAGAAGCAGAAGCAAAACTAAGAAGGGTCCCATAAGGGAAGATATCAGAGTAGTCATCCAAGGAGATCTACTAAACCAGGTCTCAAACCATCCCTGATGTGCTTCTCTGTCTCTTCGTCTTTTAGTGTAGCACACAGACCTCCTTCTTTAAGGAATAACAGGTCTAATCTTCTCTTATTCTGAAGGACTACCTCTGAGATGGAGGTTAGGGATTCTTGGAGGCCAGCTAAAAAGTCTTTTTTACTCTTTCTATATCTAAGCCAATGGCAGTTCTGAATTCTCCATAAGCCTTGTGTTGCAGGGCAACAGCAGATGTCCTTGTAGCTGCCCTTGTAGCACTTACACTCAGCCTAAAGATAGCCCTAAATAATTCTCAACTCTCTTTTTTGTCTTACTAAGTCTTTAGCATCAGGATTCCACTATCCGGACACTATCTGAACCTACATAGAAAGGTCATGACTGCCTTTTAGAACTTCTGAACTTATATAGGTTGTGATCCCTGAGACAAAGTCCCAAGAAGTGTTACGCATACTAACATGTAATATTACATCATTTGCAATAGAAATCAAGCCTATCCCCCACACCTATCCCATTGGAACTCAGGGCAAACATGAAATTCTTGTTTCCAAAGCAGACTCATCAAGTGAGCATTATAGCAACCTCCCAGTCACATCTCTGAGGTATCCACTTATCTGATGTGCAAGTCTAGGGAGCTTTTTTGAAGATCTGAGTGTCCCCATAGGTCCCAGCTCTTAGCGCCAACAGCTAGTATGAGGCTGGTAAGGGCTGAGACTTGACAGCTGTCAGGGTGATCAGCAGCACCAGGTACTGTCTTCCCAGCAAGCCTCTAGTATCTGGGCTCGGTATCGTCCCATGTAACAGATGAGATGTCTCAGGGGTCCCTGGGTATAGGCTGCTGTCTGCTGTGGCCAGACTTCTTTTTGTATCACCTGTAGGTCTTTTTGTCTGGCATATAAATCATTATTACTAAGACATATCGGTTCAATAACATCATCTAAGACAGTCAGAGGTGCTGGGGCCTCATATAAGACCTCAAATTGAGTAAGGCTGTATCTGGAAGGGATATTTCTTGCTCTGAATAGAGCAAGAGGGAAGGAGTGCCATCCAGTCTGCGCCAGTCTCCATGCTCAATTTGGTCAGGGTCTCTTTAAGAGTTTTATTTATTTATTCTTCCTGTCCTGAACTTTGAGGTCTGTAGATATAATGTAACTTCCAACCAACATCTAAATACCTGGCCACACCCTGGCTTACCTTGGCAACAAAAGCAGGGCAATTGTCTGACCTGATTACTTTGGGCACTCTGGACCAGGGGAAGATTTCTTCCAGTATCTTCTTGATGACTACCGAGGCCATCTCTTGCTTGGTGAGGAAAGCTTCTATCTATTCCTGGAAAGGTATCTACAAGCACTAGGAGATATTTGTGACCATATTTTCCTGGTTTTATCTAAGTGAAATTCACTTCGACTTTCTACTAAACTCTTTAGGTCCCTTTGCCCTGTTTGTTAAGCATTCACTTACTGACATACCTTATATTTTTTACTGCCTCTCTTGGCTAAAATCTTGAAGTCTATTACATATACCTTAACTACTTGGACAAACTTCTTATCTCCTAAATGAGTCCATTTCTGTATTTGGCAAAGTGAGTCTTTTGTTTGCTTTCCAGGGAATACCATTTTTCTCAAGTGTGCCATTGTTTTTTTTTTTGTTTTTTTGTTTTTTCTTTGAAGCAATTTGGGCCTTTTCTTCTGTTGTACATTCTAAGTGAGGCCATCCCTTAGTCTGATCCCAGGTCCCAGTGGCTGTCTGTTGCAGGCCTGTAACCAGGATAGGCTCCCGCATAGCCATTTTTTGAGCCACCTGATCTGTTTCGTTATTGCCCCATGCCACTGAATCTCTTCCCTTCTGATGTCCTGGGCAATAAATAGTACTCACAGTTGCTGGCTTTATCAGGGCATCTAGGAGATGGCAAAGTCATCTCGGGCGCGACCTGCTAGACAGGTTGAGGTTCAACCATCCCAGATTACATTGTGTTGTCCACAATGGCAGCACCCACTTATCTCTGACCCTCATCAAGAAGAACTGTTCCCATCTGTGGACAAGGTAGCCTCGGCTTTCAGCAGGGGTTGATCAGCCAGTCACAGAGGTCTTCCCTCCACTCATGGGCTTCTACCAGTTCTTGACACTCATGCTGTGGTGGCCCCAGGTCAGGATTGAGCAGCAAGGTGACCATATTGCCCCCAACCAGTAATCTAGTCCATGTCAGCTGACCAGTGAGCCCATCCTCTGGGACACTTTATTCAAAGGCAAAACATCAGCCACACTACCACAGTTTAACTCCTGGTTTGGGTGATCATTTTTACTGCCTGGCTGGCAGGAGCGATGTTTTCCAGGCAGAATGGCACTAAGCCACACATCTCTCAGCATCAGGTACTGGTGCACTGAGACTGGTCTTAAGTTCCACGTACACAGTCTGCAGATATACGTGCACATGGCCTCACCCAGCCATTTCAGCCCATGCAAGCCATTTTGGAGAGCAAATTTTTCATGAGCAAGGGATAGGGGCAGTCAGGGAGTACCATGAACTAGTGGTTTACCCGGCCCACACCAAGGTCCACTATTCTTCGGGTAGTCCATGAGTATTGGTTGTTTCTGGTAGCCCCCTGTAGCCAAAGCCTTTTGATGAACACTGGCCCATTGGGGAGTAGGATCACAGAGAGTTGGGTCCCTGTATCCACAAAACACTGATTGGGCTCCTCCTCTATCTTGGGGCAGTCCCTGACCCAGTGTCTTTTTCTTACAATAGGCACTCTGATCTTTAGCCAGGAATTCTCATCTGTTGCCAGGTACTGTCTTGCTAGTCTCTCTTTTTTTTATTATTATTATTATTAACTTGAGTATTTCTTATATACATTTCGAGTGTTATTCCCTTTCCCGGTTTCCGGGCAAACATCCCCCTCCCTCCTCCCCTTCCTTATGGGTGTTCCCCTCCCAACCCTCCCCCATTGCTGCCCTCTCCCCAACAATCTAGTTAGTTCACTGGTGTTGCTAGTCTCTTTTAACTACTCTGGTCAGTGTAAGTTCCTCCCCTGCCTTTTATCTCTCTTTAGCTCTCTAGCTTCCTCTTCTTTCTGTCTTCTTACCTCTCTCTCTTGTGATTTCTTCAGCATCTTTCTCTATAGCTACTGGATTCTGTCCACTTATGTGCACAGACCCTGAACCACACATCAACCTTATTTTCTCTGCAACTTACACTAACTCTCTCAGCAACTTAGCTTAACCCTTCAAGTTTCTGTAACTTTTTCTTTATATCTTTTTTTTACTTTAGCCAAATTGGTGGGGCTTTTTTTTCAGCCCCTCAGAGACTCAACATTGGAGTCTGACCTTAGACCTGGCGCTCCCTACCTTCAGTCATATTGAAGTCAACAGGCAGAAGTGAGGGCCTTCCATCCATGTCTGGAACATTTTTTCTGGCCTCTAGTAGGATTATGTATTTCCTGTAACAGCTACTAACAAGCATCTCAAGAGGATGTTGAGAAAACAAGAAGAGAGTCCAGAAAATAGAAGTCCACCGAAAAGGACGAAAGCATTCAGTCACACAGAAAGACAGTCAAAAGAGTAACAGACCAAAAAAAAAAAAAAAAAAAGAACAGAAGTGAACAGAAAACAAAAAACAAGCAGCCACCGCGCAAGATCACCACAAAACTGAATGGATTCCGATGGGAGTTTCTGAGAGCTCACCAAAAACAGATTAAGGGGAGCAGATTTCACATCACTCCTCCTTCCCAATCAGAATCTCAACTAACAAAGTTGTGTGTTCTAGCCCTAACTTCAGTAACAGAAAACAAGACCTAAGACACACAGACAAAGACCACTCTGGAAATACAGACAGCCTGGAGGGCGGGTCTCTTCTCCAACCCTCACCAGCACCCAGATGGCAATCCCCCAGTCATCTCTGGGGTACCTCCTCATCTCCTGGGACATCTCCCAGGGCAGTGTAATCAGTGAGCCCCTCGAACGTCTACCGCTCACACTTTTGTCTCTCCGGAGACATGAACCTCCCTCTCAGCCGGACATAGGATGTACTGCAAAACCAGAACTCCAGATCTTTCGTGCAAATACAGACCCAGAGTTTAGCCTGCACAAAACACAGACACATACAAAGACTCAGATGCTATCTCACTTCCAAGTGGATCTTTGGAGATGAGGGTGGTCACCCATCCTGGACGAGCCCCCAAATGAAAGACCCCCGGAGCAGGAAGACCCTCACTCAAGTCTAGGGATGACAGGACCCCCCAAGAACTCACACAAGACCATCTTTGCTGTAATCATGTGATGTTTATGGATAGGAACCAGTGCACTGGGTTCAAGACTTGTATCCCACGCAGGGGCAGTGGAGTTTGACCCTGAGAGCCTGGGAGAAAGGGTATTTAAAGGGAGAAACCACAACCCGAGGGGGTAGGGATGGTGTCATTGGAAAGTGTGAAGTATACCAGTGAGGAATCACAAGAACAAACTCTCTGTTTCTCAAGATTGTTTCCTAGGAGAAACTGCTTCCTGCTTCTCAAGATTGTTTAACTATATGGTCAGCTAGTTTCTTGGAGAAAGCTATTGAGCTGGCCAATGTAATTACCCATTCTATAGCCCTAGGAGAGGCTTCTTGGAACATACAATTCTGGGGATTAACCTGTTTTTTTCTTCTGCTCTAAACTTTGTGGCTATGGGGGCAACTTTAAAACTTTGACTTTTCAATATTAACCATAACATATAGAGTAAGTATGCTTCAATCCACAGACACAAAGAAGCTAAATGAGAAAAAAAGGCACATTCATGATAGCTTGATTATCATTGAGAAGGCGAAATATAAGAAACACTGGGGTTGATTGAGGTAAGGGACTAGATGGGGATGTGTTAAGGAGGGGAACAGGAGGGATCAGGTAGGGGGAGGATGAAGGGACAGAGTATTGTGATTGAGATATAGAATGAATGTGTGTGGGTGCATCTCTCGAATCCTTGGAAAATAGATATTCCCAGGAATCTATGAGAGGGACCTGATGTGTTTATAAAAAGTTAAAGGGGGCGTGGTTATGTTCTATGGAGGTGTGGGGAAAGGGTGTGCCTCTGTGCACCCATGCTAAGACATCCCTTCCCCTTGAGTGACCAGCAACAGGACGGTATAGTATAGTATAGAATAGAGTTTATTCAGGGCATGGGGAAGGGAGTTAAGAGGGAAGTAGGAGCAGAGAGAGAGACAGAGAGAGAGAGACAGAGAGAGAAGGAGGAAGAGGAGGAGGAAGAGGAGGAGGATGAGGAGGAGGAGGAGGAGGAGGAGGAAGAGGAGGAGGAGGAGGATCAGCACCAGCAGCAGCAGCACATGGAAAGATAGGGGCAAAGGGAATAGGGAGAGAAGGGACAAAGGGGGAAGAGGGTAAGAGCAAGAGAACAGGAGAGCCAGAGAGTGAGGAGGAGGTAAGCAGCCCCCTTAATAGTGTTAGCATACTGGCTGTTGCCAGTTAACTGTAGAGGTGGAGCTTAGACAGAATGCTAACAAGACCAGAACTAAAACTCCTATTGTTGGGGATATGTAACCTGAAATGGCCATCTTCTGTAACCAGAAAATAACTTCCCATGCAGGAATTGGGAACCCAGCCCAGCCACAAAATCTTTGACCTACAATTTGTCCTGCCATAAAATGCATAGGGGTGAAGATGGAGAAAGTGAGAGAATGGCCAGGTAATGACTGGCTCAGCTTGAGACACATGCCTTGAGAGAGAGCCCATCCCTAAAACTGTTAATGACACTCTGCTATACTTGCAGACAAGAGGGGAGCATAACTGTAATCTGAGAGGCTTCACCTAATAACTGATGGAAAAAAATGCAGAAACCCACAGCCAAACATTAGGTTAGGTGGAGCTTGGAGAAACCTGTACAAGTGTGGGAGGAAGGATCAAAGGATCCAGAAAGGTCAGGAACACCATAAGAAAACCTACAGAGTCAAGTAACCTGCACCCATAGGAGCTGTCAGAGGCTGAACCACCAAACAAAGAGCATGCATGCGATATACCTAGGCCCTCTACCCATGTGTAACAGTTGTGTAGCATGGTTTTCATGTGGGACTCCTAACAGCAGGAGCAGGGGCTGTCTCTGACTTAGTTGCCTGAGTTTGGACCCCTTTTCCCTAACCGGGCTGCCTTATCTAGGCTTAATAGAAGATGGACATAGTACTATTGAATACTGAGATGCTATGGCATGCTGACATCCATGGGTGGCCTACCCTTTTCTGAGGAGAAAGGGAGAAGGTGGAAATGGTGGGAAGGGAGGGGGAAAGGAGAGACTGGGAAGAGAGGAGGGAGGAGAAGCTGTGATCAGATGTAAAATAAATAATGCAGTTAAATTTTAAAAGAGAGGGAAGTGATATAAGTAAACAAGCACTTAGTATGACTTCTGCCCACAAAAATTACTTTTGTCCACATCTTTTGACCAGACACAACTTAATCAAACACACTTAGATAGCCTTTAGTAGCCTTCATTTATATCCTTCATTCTTTCTAGAATCTCTCACGGATGAGGCAAGAGAAATTCTTAAACAGTTAAGGTAAAAACACAAGGACTTCAGACAAACAGCATAAAAGTTGTTTTAAAAATAATTTTAGAAGACAAATATGAAACTTCTGTCCACCAGACAGTATTTGCAAAGAGAATATGTTGTGCATTGTGCAGATGCAACACTGGTCAATTAAAAAGGCTATTGCCTATGTCTTAGGCAGGAAATAAAGGTGGGATATCTGGGAAAGAGAAAAAATTCTGGGACAGAGTCAGTCGAGAAATTCCCCAGAAGATGTGACAAGAAGGACACGTGGTACATGAACGTAGGTAACCAGCCATGTGGCAAAATATAGGTTAGAATAAATGGGATATTTTAAGTCAGGCTAGCAGGGCAAGAGGTCTGGTCTCTTAAACAAACAAAACCAGATCAGAGCCAAAACTTCGCAGAACAGCACAAGAACAACTAGAAAGGAATTTTCTAGGCAAGAATCAGGAACCAACAGAGAGATATTACAGAAGGTGGATTTTTAAAGAATCCCTTACTAAACTTGAAAGCAGAACACAGAACTTAGAGCTTCCTCCAAGGGCAGAGCCACTGAGGAGGGAGTACCCAGACTCCCATTTACATGTGAAATGAATGTAGCGATACAGAGGTGGAGATCAAAATAAGGCAGCCTTAGGTTGACTGCTATGGCCAATTTTCCTTTCCCTGTAAACAAAGGAGGTGCAGGGCATGGAGGTGGGAGGAGGAAGTAGAGGGGGTGTTCATGGCCAGGCATAGGAAAACATCTGAGCTAAAACTGAGACCACTAGGCTGATTCCATGACAGACTTCAAATTGGCAGTTAAGGAGACTAGCCCTAAAAAAATGGGCAAGTTCAGGAAAGTCAATTACTGGTAGAAAAAAACCCAGGCTCCAGGCTTCACTCCCAGATACTGGAATGTACCAGCCACCTGGCCTGAGGCAAGGACAATGAGTCAGCAGCAATTTCCAGAATTCCTCAACTAACAATTTCCAGCCTCCAGCAAGTTTCCAGCCCTACACGGAATTCCCTAATGTGCTTTTAAATCAGGGCCACTATCTCACTTGGATGTCTCTCTATCTTGGTAATGAGGAGACCCCCAGCATGCTAGACTTCAGAATAAAACACTCTTTGAGTTTACAGACTATTGAGTCCAGGATGTCACTCTTTTACAAAATACAGCAAACACAAGAGACAGAGACTGGCAGATCTCTGTGAATTCTAGACCAGACTGGCCTACACAATAATGTCTGGGCGGTACCCTCCGCTGATTAGATAAAGTCGCTTTCAAAGACAGTCTAAAATTCAAAATGACACATCTCCTCTCCTTAGGGTATTTTCTGACCAATGTATAATACAATATCAAACAGCATAATTTCATAGTCTTAAATATTGAAAACTTAGCCCAAACCAAAGGCAACAATCTTTTTACTCTGGAAACATTTTTTTTCTTTTGAAATGTAGAATATAATTAGACTCACACCCTGTGCTGGCTAGTTTTGTATGTCAACTAGACCCAAGCTGGAATTATCACACAAAAAGGAGCCTCAGTTGTGGAAATGCCTTTATGAGATCTAGCTGTCACACATTTTGTTAACTAGTGATCAATGTGGGAGGACCCAGCCTATTGTGGGTGGTGCCATTCCTGGGCTGCTGGTTCTGTAAGAGAGCAAGCCAACTAAGCCAGGGGAAGCAAGCCAGTAAGTAGCAACCCTCCATGGCCTCTGCATCAGCTTCTGCTCCATGACCTGCTTGAGTTGCAGTCTTGACTTCCTTTGGTGATGAACAGCAACATGGATGTAAGCTGAATAAACCCTTTCCTCCCCAACTCACTTCTCGGTCATGTTTGTACAGGAATAGAAACCCTGACTAAGACACCCCCATAAACTATCCTTTTTTATTTTTAAAACATTCTATTTCCTCTGTGTGTTACAATAGCTTGATGATCTGTTTTCTTATTTAATAATATCTTTCCTATAAGGATGATGTTGTTTGCAGTATTTTTGTTAATATATGCCATCTTGGGAGCCATAGACTTTAGCATTTATGAATAAAGTTTCTAAAAATATTTATACATAAGGTTTTATATGTGTGGAAGCTTTTAATTAAACTGGTTAAAAATTAAGAAAATAATTGCTAGATTTTGTAATGACTATCTTCCCTTTTCATTTTTGCCTTTACATGTATTTTTTGTACTTTCCCTTTTGGTTTTCTTTCTTTGTTTGTTTGGTTTTGCCCTATTCTGGTTGTTTGTTTTTATATTATTTTATTTTATTTTATTATTATTTTAGGTAACTATTTGCTTTTTTTGACTTTTTTCTTTTATTTGATATTTTTTATTTACAATTCAAATATTATCCCCTTTTCCTGTTTCTGCTCAAGAATCCAGCTGTCCCTCCTGCTCCTATGAGGGTGCTACCCTACCCACCCACCCAATTCCTTCCCCCTCCCCACGCTGACATTTCCCTACACTGGGCCATCGAGCCTGGACAGGACCAAGGTCCTCTCCTCAAATTGATGCCTAACAAGGCCATCCTCTGCTTCATATGCAGTTAGAGCCATAGGTCCATCCCTGTGTACTCTTGTGATGGTGGTTTAGTCACTGGGAGCTATGGAGGGTCTAGTTGGTTCTTCTTATGAGGTTTCAAACACCTTCAGCTCCTTCAGTCCTTTCTCTTACTCCTCCATTGGGGACCCCATTCTTAGTTCAATGGTTGGCTGTCTATTGATTTTCTAATGAGAAAAAGAACAGTTGTGGATTTGGGTTTGTGGGGAGTTAAGGAAGACCTGGGGGGAATTGGAGGGAACAGAAACTATAATTAGAGTATGTTGTATAAAAAATCATTTTTAATAAGACAGAAGAAAAGGTTTCTTTTTTCCTTATTCAACAAATATGACATTGTGAGTATCTATATTACTTGACTCCTCTTTAATGGGAATTAGATTATCATTGGCTTTTATCACTCAGCTTCAAAGTTAAGAAATCTTTAACAACAATTCTTATTTTAGATAGCTTGAAAGAGAATGGCTGATGTTGATTGAATGTTTTCTATCAAAGAAACTCCTACCACAAAGAACATGTGGAGAAACATGTAGAAAAATGCTACATTTGGAAATAAAATTAGGAGACATAAAAATAACTCAGTAATAGAGTCATAGGTTTTATCCACAGCAGTTAACAAATGATCACATAAAAGCTATTTGCCAAAAACACTACAATAGATATTAAATTAATGACGTATAAGAGACAAAATATCCAGCTCTAACTTATTGAAAAATTACATATTGTCTTTAATTCAAATGCCGAAAATTAAGATTCACAAATAATGATACTTTTTGGAACATAGAATAGCAAGAGAAAAGATAGGCAGCAACAGGGAATGCATTTGTGCCCCATTCATACTTTGCAGGGAAAAATATATTTAAATGAATTTGCCTGGGAAGAAACAAAGAGGTTGAGACAATGAGACAGACAATGGCAGGAAGGAAAAATGTAAAAGCAGATTTCAACTATGGGGAGGAAAATGGAGTAAATGTAGCAGAAAAATTCTTTAAAGAGGAAATGAAGTATATAAAAACTGCATATGACACAACGCAATCAGTCAAAGTGAAATTGCTACAACCAAAGGTTGGCAACTAAGTGTGTGCAAACTGTTATAATTTGTCTACAGCAAAGAGAGTGAATCAGTTTGCATAACAGAAATAGCTATTTTAGAAAGGTAAGTCTCAAACATGATGATCTAAACTCTTTGTAAAAATAAAGATATTTTATAAGGCAATTTAAGCCAGCACGTTAATCTTAATAAAGAGTCTGGAACAGAATCAATTTTTTGATAAAAAACATTAGTAAATATTAAAAACAAAAGATAAAAACTACTAAAATTCTGATATCAAGTATATACACATTTAAAGGTACATGTATATATGATCTACTATAAGCAAATTTCAGATATTAAATGCAATAAATACTATTTCAGATGAATTTGTGTATCTATGGAGGGGTGGGTGTGTGGTGTTAGGAGGATGTTTGTACACATAAGGCCCAGAATTCAGTGTTGACTCTCATGTCTCAAAAGCAATCCATCTTGGTTTTTGAGACTTAATCTCTCATAGCCAGGGGCTCAGTAAGTAGGCGAATCACACTAACCGTGAGCTCCAGGCATCTGGATAACAAGCGCAAAATCTGACACACCTGGCTTGCTTTCCTTTGTAGGATGATGTCATTATGCAGCACGCCAGCTCCAGGATTAGGGAAAGCCTATCATTTGATGAGAAGGAAGGGTAGGCAGGGAAAAAGTCTAGGAAGAAGAGAGGAGGAGAAGTGAGGGACTGAAGATGGAGACAACGGGAGAGATGGAGAGATGTTAAGAGCACTGGCTGCTCTTTCAGAGGTCCTGAGTTCAAATCCTAGCAACCACATCATCTCACTATCATGATAGCTCACTATCATCTGTAATGAGAGCTGATGCCCTCTTCTGGTGTGTCTGAAAACAGCAACAGTGTACTTATAATAAATAAATGAATAAATAAATGAATGAATAAATAAATAATCTTTAAAAAGTAAAAAGATGGAGACAACACAGCAGGATGATCCAAATCCAGGTAGACTAGGTTAATTTTATCTTGTTTATGTCGGCAGTTTTTATCTTTATTAATTGGCAGTGAATTTATTGTGTGGATGTGTTATGAGTTGAGAATTTAACATATAAATTTGATTGTTGGGTTACAGCTTGTTGAGTCTTGATTTTATGGGTAGTTTGGAGTTTATAGTTTAACTACCGGGGGTGGTTACTGGAAGTATGAGCAGAGTCCATGGCAGGGAGCCACGATAGGCCGCTGCTGGACTTCTAGAGCCATGATTTTACCAGGGAGCTGAAACCAGAGAGTTCAAGGTTAGCAGAGAGCCGCTGGAAGAGATACTAATCTGAGACAAATTAGCACTAGTTCCAGTGGCCCATTGGAGCCAGAACTAGCGACAGCCAGGGTATGTGGGAGTCGGTTTCACTGCTTTTTTATTTTTTACTGCAACATTCTTTCTTTCTTTTCTTTTCTTTTCCTTTTTTTACCTTCTCATGCAGTATCCAACTTTATTCAGAGCATCAGACAATTTATATTCTAAGGGTTAAGAAGAGTCACGTGAATAAAGTTCTCATGAGTTCAAATTGTACACAGTACAAGTTGCATGTAGCAAAAACATGTTTTCATACAGGCAAATACATAACAACAGCTGAAATAAAATTCTTCATAGATCTTGAAAGGACAGTGTTCAGCTTCATACAGAAATGGTGAATAGTAGAATTACTAGAGTTATCAGCATCCTTGATTCAAGATGTACTACAGAGCTATAGTAATAAACATGGCATGCTCTTGGCACAAAAACAGACATACTGATAAATCAAATCCATTTGAAAACCCCCACATAAGTCCATACATGTATGGACACCTTGTTTTTGATACGGAGGCCAGATATATACACCTGGCTTTCTTAAGTGCATTCTGGAGACTGAACTCAGGTCCTTATGTGAACAAAGCAAACACTACTGAATATGGTGTGTGTGTGTAAAACCAGCTCCATTAGACAATTAAAAGGATTTGAAAAATATTGTAGGTTAAGGAGTAAGTTTTATTACAAAACTTATTAATGTACATACGACACATTCTGATCATACTGATTGCCTTTTGTCCTTTTTGCTCTTCTCCTGCTCACTCATTCCTTTTTTAACTTTCTTAACTGCCTGCCTGTTTCTTTTATGTGTTTTTAAATTCCATCTATTCAATGAAATAAATAATACTGGTCTTTGTAGGGCTGATGTATGTTTGCTTAACCTACATTTTTATGTAACATTTTGAGCATCGTTTGTTTTAGAGCCTCTTTGTCCTAGGGAAAAAACAAAACAAAACATAAGAGTAAAGAATAAAAGACAAAATACAGATTTCACAACTAAAATTAGTAAAGAAGTCACCTTTTCTTTTTTGACAGGGTCTCACAATGTAGCCTTAGTTGGCCTAGAACTTGCTAAGTAGACTTGCCTTGCCTTGAACTAGCAAAAATCTGCCTGTCTCAATCTTTATCTCCCTATCACTAAGACTAAAGGCATCCACCAATTAACAAGGCAAAGAAACAGTCTTAAATATAAATACATCATAAAACTGAGCGAAATGCATCATACTATGTCACCATATTAAAATGTATCTTTGTGACTCACTCTGGATGACTCAGTCACATGATCCACTTTTGGCCCCAAAGCCACATGAGCTGGACAGAGAGCCAGTTTTCTTCCCCTACTCTATCTCTATCAACATGTCATCTACTACACTAGTGTAGCGCTTTGTGGAGTCTAAACCCAGAATTTAAAAAAGACATTCAGGTAGGAGTTCATACAGCCCATTCACCTGCCCAAACTGTCAGATAACCCTACAACGCTGTACCAAGGATTTTGTGGAGCTAAACCTTAAATCCTACTTAGAGAACTCAGTATTCAATCAGCTTCTCCAACACCTGCTTGCTTATCATCACCTCATGAATTTAGGACTGCTTGCCATCCAAACCTGGAGACTGAACCAGAGCCTCAGGTAAAAATTTTCAGAGCCAGTTAATACATCATTCTATAAGGCACACCACAGATCTGCCTATCTGGAAATGCTTGAAATAGATGATTAAACCCAAAGATGAACCAGAGATTTGGGAAGAAACTTCCAAAGCCAACCAATGACAAGGTAGTGCATCAGCCAGACTACCTACTGCTGGGTCCTGAGACCACATGGAGACCAACCCAGAGCCCCTGTTAGAGACATCTGTATTTGGTCCTCATCCTAACAGCACCAATCTAAAAAGGCTTGGAAGCCATGAGGTTAGAGTATCCCCAAGACTGACATCAAGCACCATGCAGTTGGCCTACAAACTGACAAGTTAGAATAATAGAAAAAAAAAAAAAAAAGATAGGATTCCAGTGTTGACTTGTTGACTCAGGAAAGCTGGGGCACAATATATCCAAACTGAGAAATACTACAAATGTCCTAACTCACATGATTCCAATGTCACATTACAAAAACAGAATCACAAGCAATATGCTTCCTCCAGGAACCAACACCCCACTGTAATATCCTTCTGAGAATCATAACTTCGCTAACACAAAAGACCATGATTTCAAAATAGCAATTGTTATTATATTCAAGAAGCTCAAAGGAGAAAAGCAGAAATTCCAGAGAAAAGGCCAACAATCCACATACAGTTTAATGAACTGTCCTAAGTATTGCAGCACAGCTAAAGCATAAACCAAAGACCTTACAGAGTCTAAAAGACAAATGTTGTACAGACTTTAAAAGACCACAGAGACCAAGCCAGACTATGACAAGTGTTCTACAGACTCTAAAAGACCACAGAGGCCAAATCAGAATATTATACCCAGAAAAACTTTCAGTCACAATAGATGGAAAAAATAGGACATTGCGCGATAAAACAAAATTTAAGGAAAATCTATCTACAAAACCAGTACGACAGTAGGTGCTATAAGGAAAACTCCAGTGTAGCAAGGTTAACCAAACCCAAGAAAACACAAGAAATAGATGATCTCAGACCAGCAAATCATAGGAGGAAAAACACACTTAGACACATGCACACACACATATACATACCATACCACCACCACCAACAACAACAACAGCAACAGTTGGAATGGATAAACACGGCTCAATGATATCTTTCAACATCAATGGTCTTAATTTTTCAATAAAAAGACAGATTAACAGAATAGATGCAAACAAAGGATTGATCCTCCTCTTTCTTCCAAAAGATACACTTTAACATCAAGGATAGAAAATACCTCTGGATAAAAGAATTGAAAAGATATTCTGAAAAAAAAATCGGTAAATTATAGTCATTGTAAATATTGGACAAAGTAGATTTTAAACCAAAATTACTCAGGAGGAAAAGGAATGGGTAAAATAAACTCATCAAAAGAAAAATTCACCATAAAGACACTGAAAGTCTTTTTTTTAGTTTATATTTTTATGAGACATATTTCTTTACTTACATTTCAAATGGTATTCCCTTTCCCGGTTTCCTGTCCATAAGCTCCCATCCCCTCTCCCTCTCCCATATGGGCATTCCCCCCATCCCCCTTACTGCCACCCCCATATTCCCCTGCACTGGGGGTCCAACCTTAGCAGGACCAAGGGTTTCCCCTTCCACTGGTGCCCTAACAAGGATATTCTCTGCTACATATGTAGTTGGAGCCCTGGGTCAGTCCATGTATAGACTTTTGGTAGTGGTTTAGTCCCTGGAAGCTCTGGTTGATTGGCATTGTTGTTCTTATGGGGTTGCGAGCTCCTTCAACTCTTTCGATCCTTCCTCTAATTCACTCCAAGGGGGGTCTTGCTTTCAGTTCAGTGGTTTCCTGCTGTATTGGACATGCTCTCAATGTGTCTGTCTTTCATGAGAGATCTATATCCGGTCCCTTTCGCATGCATTTTTTTTAGCTTCATCAATCTTATCTAGTTTTGGTGGATATATATATATATATATATATATATATATATATATATATATATATATGAGCCCATATATATATGAGCCACATGTGGGGCAGGCTTTGAATGGCCGTTCCTTCAGTCGCTGCTCTAAACTTTGTTTCCATATCCCCTCCTATGGATATTGTTTTCCCCTTTCAAGAAGGAGTGGAAGCATCTGCATTTTGGTCATCCTTCTTCTTGAGCTTCCTGTGGTCTGTGGATTGCATCTTGGGTAATTCGAGCTTTTGAGCTAATATCCACTTACCAATGAGTATATACCAAGTGTGATTTACTGTGATTGGGTTATATCACTGAGGATGATATTTTCTATTTCATTCCATTTGCCTATGAATTTCATGAAGTCATTGTTTTTGATAGCTGAATAGTACTCCATTGTGTAGATGTACCACATTTTCTGAATCCATTCCTCTGTTGAAAGGCATCTGGGATCTTTCCAGCTTCTGACTATTATAAATAAGGCTTCTATGAACATAGTGCAGCAGGTGTCATTGTTGTATTTTGAAACATCATTTGGATATATTGGAGGTATAACTGGGTCCTCAGGTAGTGGACTGTTCAATTTTCTGAGGAACATCCATACTGATTTCCAGAATGGTTGTACCAGTTTGGATTCCCACCAACAGTGGAGGAGTGTTCCTCTTTCATTGCATCCTTGCCAGCATCTGCTGTGACCTGAGTTTTTATCTTACCCATTCTGACTGGTATGATGTGGAATCTAAGTGTTTTTTTTGATTTACATGTCCCTGATTACTAAGGATGTTGAACACTTCTTTAGGTGCTTTTTGGCCATTTGATATTCCAGAATTGAGAATGTTTTGCTTAGCTCTGTACCCCATTTTTTAATGGGCTTATTTGTTTCTCTGGAGTCTTTCTTTTTGAGTTCTTTGTATATTTTGGATATTATCCCTCTATCAGTTATAGGATTAGTAAAGATCTTTCTCCAATCTGTTTGCTGCTGTTTTGTCATAATGACAGTGTCTTTTGTCTTACAGAAGCTTTGCAGTTTTATGAGGTCCCATTTGTCGATTCTTGATCTTAGAGCGTAAGCGATCAGTTTTTTGTTCAGGAAATTTTCCCCAGTGCCCATGTTTTCAAGACTCTTCCTCACTCTTTCTTCTATTAGTTTGAATGTATCTGGTTTGATGTGGAGGTCTTTGATCCACTTGGACTTAAGCTTTGTGCGGGGTGATAAGAATGGATCAATTTGCATTCTTCTACATGCTGACCTCCAGTTGAACCAGCACCATTTGTTGAAAATGCTATCTTTCTTCCACTGGATGGTTTTAACTCCTGTGTCAAAGATCAAGTGGCCATAGGTGTGTTGGTTCATTTCTGGGCCTTTAATTCTGTTCCACTGATCTATCTGCCTGTCTCTGTACCAATATCATACAGTTTTTATCACTATTGCTCTGTAATACTGCTTGAAGTCAGGGATGGTGATTCCCCCAGAAGTTCTTTTATTGTTGAGTATAGTTTTGACTATCCTGGGTTATTTGTTATTCCAAATGAATTTGCAAATTGTTCTTTCTATCTCTATAAAGAATTGAGTAGGAATTTTGATGAGGACTGAATTGAATCTGTACATTGTTTATGGAAAAATAGCCATCTTTACTATATTAATACTGCCAATCCACGAGCATGGGGGATCTTTCCATCTTCTGAGATCTTCTTCAACTTCTTTCTTAAGGGACTTGAAGTTCTTGTCATACAGATCTTTCACTTGCTTGGTTAAAGTCACACCAAGATGTATTATATTATTTGGGATTATTGTGAAGGGTGTCATTTCCCTAATTTCTTTCTCAGCCTGTTTATCCTTTGAGTACAGGAAGGCTACTGATTTGTTTGTGTTAATTTTATACCCTGTCACTTTGCTGAAGTTGTTCATCAGGTTAAGTAGTTCTCTGGTGGAACTTTTGGGGTCACTTAAGTACACTATCATATCATCTGCAGATAGTGAAATTTTGATTTCTTTCCTTCCAAATTATCTCCCTTTGACCTCCTTTTGTTGTCTGATTGCTCTGGCTAGGACTTTGAGCACCTATATTCATAAAAGATCTTACTAAAGCTGAAAGCACACATTGCACCTCACACTATAATAGTAGGAGATTTCAACACCCCACTCTCATCAATGGACAGGTCATAGAAACAGAAATTAAACAGAGACATAGAGAAACTAACAGAAGTTAGGAACCAAATGGATTTAACAGATATTTATAGAACATTCCATCATAAATCAAAAGGATATACCTTCTTCTCACCACCTCATGGTATCTTCTCCAAAACTGACCATATAATCGGTCAGAAAACAGACCTTAACAGATATAGGAAGATAGAAATAATCCCATGCATCCTATCACATTGTCACAGACTAAGACTGGTCTTCAATAACAACAATAAGGAAAGAATGCCCACACATACATGGAAGTTAAACAATGCTCTACTCAATAACAACTTGGTCAAGGAAGAAATAAAGAAAGAAATTAAAACTTCTTGGAATTTAATGATAATGAAGATGCAACATACGCAAATGTATGGGACACAATGAAAGTGGTACTAAGAGGAAAACTCATAGCTCCAAATGCCTGCAAAAAGAAACAGGAGAGAGCATATGCCAGCAGTTTTGCAGCACACCTAAAAGCTCTAGAACAAAAAGAAATAAATAAGCCCAAGAGGAGTAGAAGGCAGGAAATAATCAAATTCAGGACTGAAATCAACCAAGTAGAAATGAAAACAAATATACAAAAAATCAACAAAACCAGGAGCTGGTTCTTTGAGAAAATCAACAGATAAATAAACCTTTAGCCAGACTAACCAGAGGGCACAGAGAGTGTGTCCAAATTAACAAAATCAGAAATGAAAAGGGAGACATAACAACAGAATCCAAAGAAATTAAAAAACTCATCAGATCCTACTACACAAGCTTATATTCAACCAAACTGGAAAATCAGGAGGAAATGAACACTTTTCTAGACAGATACCAGATACCAAAGTTAAATCAGGAACTAATAAATGATCTAAACAACCCCATAACTCCTAAAGAAATAGTAGCAGTTATAAAAAGTCTCCCAACCAAAAAGAGCCCAGGACCAGATGGGTTTAGTGCAGAATTATATCAGACCTTCATAGAAGACCTCATACCAATACTGTCCAAAGTATTCCACAAAATAGAAACAGACAGATCACTATCAAATTCCTTCTATGAAGCCACAATTACTCTTATACCTAAACCAAACAAAAAAAGAGAACTTCAGACCAATTCCCCTTATGATTATTGACACAAAAATACTCAACAAAATTCTTGAAAACCAAATCCAAGAACACATAAAAACAATCATCCATCATGATCAAGTAGGCTTCATCCCAGGGGTGCAGGGATGGTTTAATATACAAAAATCAACAATGTAATCCATTATACAAACAAACTCAAAGATAAGAACCACATGATCATTTCATTAGATGCTGAGAAAGCATTTGACAAAATTCAGCACCCCTTCATGATAAAAGTTCTGGAAAGATCAGGAATTCAAGGCCCATATCTAAACATAGTAAAAGCAATATACATCAAACCAGTAACTAACATCAAACTAAATGGAGAGAAACTTGAAGCAATTCCACTAAAATCAGGGACTAGACAAGTCTGCCCACTCTCTCCCTACTGAAATTCTTTATTAGTTTTTGTTATCTGAATTTTTTATTTGTTTCCTTGTTTTGAGTTTGTTTTGGTTTCTCTGTCTCTTTCTCTGTCTCTCTCTGTCTCTGTCTCTGTCTCTCTCAGAGAGAGAGAGAGAAAGAGAGTGTGTGTGTGTGTGTGTGTGTGTTTGTGTGATTTTTGCTTGTTTATTTACATTTGTCCTGGTTTTTCAAAACAAGGTTTCTCTGTATAGCATTAACTATACTGGAACTCAATTAGTAGACCATGCTGGCCTCAAAGTGCAGAGATTTGCCTACCTCTGCCTTGAGAGATTTAATGTACCTGTCACCACATCCACCTTATCTGACTGCAATTTTTCACATGTATGTAATATACATAATGGTACCTAAGTTCAGAAAGGAAGAACTACTACAGTTTATATCAGGTATTGACCCTCAGAGGGTCAATCATTAACATTTTAAGACAGGAACAAGACAAGAATGTCCCCTCTATTCATACCTATTCAATACACTACTTGAAGTCTTACCTAGAACAATAAGGAAACTGTAGGAGATCATGGGCATGCAAATAGAAAAGGAAGAAGTTAAGTATCATTATTTATAGATGATATGATTGTGTATATGAATGACCCTAAAGTTCCACTGGGAAGTCTCTACAGCTAAAAAGTAGTTTCAGCACAGTAACTCGATACAAAATTAGCCCACAAAATAGTAGCCCTTCTATATACAAATGACAAATGGACAGACAGACAAATGATTTGGAAAACACCCAGAACATTTGCCACACTGTTGAAGGACAATAAGAATATTAGAAAATGAACACTACTCAACAATTATGAAGGTATAGTAACTGAACTCACATAGCTTTGTTGGAGAAAAGACAAGTAGTTATATATAGTTAAATAGCACCATGCAATGTAGATATAGATCCACCTAACCGACTGACCTTTGATCAGGGGTACAGCTAATGAAATAGAGCACAGGCATCCACTACTATGCAACAGATGTTGCAGGAGCTTTGCATTCACGTTAGGAAATCTAGACACAGGCTGCACAATCATAACAAAGTTTAGGTGACCATTTTATCAAAAAGCAACTCAAAATAGATCCTGGGCATAAGTGTTAAATAACTACTCTAACATTTCTAGAAGGGAACATTGGAAAGCAATATAGATGACACTGACTGCCACCATTTGAAGCCCAAAATAATATGATCCTTGAGAGAAATTATTGATTAAAAATATTA
The DNA here is from genome assembly GCF_011064425.1 of Rattus rattus. NCBI lineage: Eukaryota > Metazoa > Chordata > Mammalia > Rodentia > Muridae > Rattus > Rattus rattus. The sequence continues at coordinate 116,653,702 of NC_046154.1, forward strand.
GCAAAAAATACTAGCCAAAACTTCTAATCTGTGACAGACAATGTTGAGACAACGGTAAACTAGATCCCAGATTGGGTAAAACCATTTTTAAAAGCAATGAATGATAAGAACTGTTATCTAAGCCACACATTCAAAATGAGCATTCAAAATGCAGAATAAAAAAATGAATAATGTGTTGTCAATAGAAGAAAAATCATAAGCAGACTGTTCAACAAAGAAGATATACAAACAAAAAGTAAACCTATGAACAAATCCTAAATATTGGATATTATCGGGATATAGAAATTAATGTAGTGATGATATATTGCTACATAATTGTTGTTCTGTTCCAAATTCAAAATTAGCATCAGAAAATCTTAGCACGGATGAAGAATAAGATATGGATGTGGAACTTACATTCACTGATGCCTGGGAAAGATCAAGGTAGAGGATACTGTGGACACTGAAATGAAGAACCTCAAAGGCCTCAGCTTATTTGCTTAGCAGAATGCAGGATCTTTATTCTTAGCCCTGTTATACCGTTGGAGCTCTGATTACAAAATGCATAGTTTGTAAGACAACAGTCTACTGATGCTTGTCTGTTTTCTTACTGGCCAAAGAGTAGTCTTTTATATGTTACTAAGTAAACCATTGCCTTTAAGATAAATGTGAAGAACATGACTTCTAGCCAAGGAAATACAAGTTGCAGTGTAAAGGCAGATTTTCCGCTAACCATTCCCTGCCTCCCCTGCAAGGGATATCTGGCAAATGCATTGTCCTGGCTTGATGTCAGTTCAACAAGTCTCCATTAGCTATAGCTAGCCAGCAGATTTAGAAATCACCTTTCTTACAACACTAACCATATTCTTACCATATAATCACCAATCACACTCAATAGTAATAAAGGGGTTGGAAACAATACCCACACAGGAATTGAATACGGTTATTTATAGCAGACAAATTCATAATCCTAAAATTTGAACACAATCGTAATTTACATGAATAGTTTAAACAAACTGCGGTGCATACAGAAAATGAAATAGGATCCAGATGAGATTCAGGCCACTGAAAGATACGGATAAAATTCCCATCTGTGTGAGTAAAGAAAAGAGTTAGTTTGAAAAAGCCGCATCCTGTATGATTTCAAATATAAAGTAGTTTGGGGAAAGCAAGGCATCTTGGAACATTAATAAATAGACAGCACTTTGTCAAGGTTTGGCAAGAAAGGAGAGATGAACAGATGAAGTACAGAGAAATTTCAGAACAGTAAAGTCATCTTTAAGATACTACTGTTACGGACACATATCACTATAAATATGCAAAATGCATGAAATACAATGTATGATTTCAACTGTCCATCCTAAAACAGACTGTTCACATGAAGTGACAATGTGTGCCATTGTAGGGTCATTGTAGTCACAAATATGGGAGATATCAAGAAGACCTGAAGGAAATTGAGAAGACCTGAAGGAGTGAACTCTGTCAGTATTGCTACAGTTCAATGGCCACTCCAATGATGGACTCTGTTCTGAAAAGGAAAATGCTTAATTCACTCATATATTACTCTTGTGAATTAACATTATTTTAAGTTGAGTAGTCTTAACCCTGAATGTTCAAATTTATTTATTTTATTAGCAGAACCTTGATAATAAATAAAGAAAGAACAAAAGAACTGAAAGCTCAGTAATGAAAACCCAAACAGGAAAAAACATGAGGACAGAACATTAATAAACCAGCATAAAGAGTCCATTATTCAAGAAAAGAAGGAAGGATTGATCCTGCTATCACAGCACAGTGGCTTAATATTGTATGAATGCTGATTACCACAGCAGGTGGCATCTAGCAGAGACTTACACCATGCTCGCCTTCTTGCTAAATATTCAATATGTGATGACTACACCAATCATTACTTGAAAAATTATGTAAGCTGAGTGCAGACATTTTTATGTCTTATAGATAAATCGTGTGATGAAACATATTAATATATATTTTGATATATAAGTATCCTTGCATTCTTGATAAAGTAGTAGATACATTGTAATGATATATTCATGTACTGCTGTGATTCATCTATTGCATTTTAACTAGAATTTTTGGACTGATGCTTTCAAGATTGGACACACCTGCATACATAACATTTTCTCTTTAATACCCTTTCTAATTTTCTGTTAATATAGACAGATTAAAGCTTTATGTTGATACTACCTTCTGCATCTGAATCCCTCCATCTCTGAATGCTATAATTTCTTATGTAGAAATATTAGTGTTACTTTATCCAGGATGCACATAAACATTCATGTTTTATTAGTTTTATGTGTAATAAAAAGGTGCCTATTTAATTTCCTGGAAGCACCTTTCTTTTTGCTAATCATGTTTTGGCCTTGCTACAACATTGTCCCTAGTTGTTAGCAGTTCTTGTGTACTTCTTGGGCGCATGCCCTTCTTCTCCTTTGTAATTTATTTGAATTCACTTCCTGGAGAAATAACAGAACTCTCTTTTTAATCCAATCTAGAAATATTTATTTTCCCATTGTTTAAAAATATAGAAACGTACCTATATTTATTGATATGGACAGTATAATTGCTCTTAATTATTCAATATTATTTTATGCTGCTTTTATTCCTTATAGCTGTGAATTTTCTTTACAGTGTAGTTTATTTTCTATTATTATTTCTTTAAATATATTTTTAAAGTTATGACACTTTTATTTTATACTTTATTATTTAATATTTATACTTTACTCCTTTATAAATTGAATACTGTTTCTATAGAATGCATAGGTTAGTTTACTAAAATAATCACTGATAAATATCAAGTGTTTGGACCTGGGGGAAGAAATTTTGTCCTGAGCAAGCCACTAAAATACACGCCACCCATATGTGAACAACAGTTCAGATTCTTAGCATCCTCAAAATATACCTGTGTAGCACAAACTTGTGATCCCTGTTTCCTGAGGTGAGGGGTTCTGTGGATCCTAGGGACACGAATGACACCCATTCTAGATGAGCATCAGAGCTTCAGGCTCAGTGGGAGACCCCGTCTCAAAAATAAGGTGAAAAAAAATTGAAGAAGTACATGACATTGACTTCTAGCCCCCCCACTCGCACATGTATTAATGTGTGTGATATACACACACACACACACATTCACACAATCCACTAATATGTAGGAGAATGTATGCACTTAGAATGTTTTGCATTCGTCAATGTCTTCCTTCTTCAATATACACTTCTGCTATTATTTTTATTGCTTTTTTTTTTTTGCTTTAGTGATTTACGTTGATTTCTACCCATCAATTAGCCATTACATTTATACCTCACCGTCTTTCATGTTTCTTCAAAGTATACTGGAAGTATCAAGTGAAAATGTGTGGCTCAATGAAGCTTATATTCTAGTCTATTCCTTTATTTCTCACAGTTTTTACAAGTTTTATATCAATAGATAACTGCATCCAGTTTATTAATTTGAACAATCAGCCTCTGATCCAGCATATTTCTTTCATCTTAGAAATCTGCATTTTATTTTCCATTTTAGTATTTTTTTTCTTTAAAGATAGGTTCCTAAGAATAGTATTTCTGGAGTTTTCACAAATTTGCCATCATTTGTATTCATTATACTTAAAGGACATTTAGCTGAGAAGAATAAAAGAAAACTATTGGTACTATTTTCTTAGACCTGCTGCAGGTTCTGTCCACTAATATTGGATGACTGTACCTCACTACTTGAATTAGAATAAACGAATTCATTTTGAAAATAGTACTAAAGTTTTCCTTAAAATGAAAATCAAAGCTACTTTGAGACTTCATCTCAGCCCTATTGGAATGGTTCAGATCTATAACACAAGTGAGATTTCATGCTGATAAAAACGTG